>NC_030435.2:1090226-1182726 GCF_001660625.3 Ictalurus punctatus
TTTTCTTAGGAATCTCACCAGTTCCATCCAAATACAGCATCTGCCATCTTTGCAAGATTTTACCACAGATTCCTCACAAAGTTGGTCACAGGTCGATCAGAGGACAAGAAACTGAAGAGTATTATACTGTATTAGATTCAATGATACTCAAATATTGACATGCATGGTAGGCTGACTGGCATGTCCAAAGTGTAGTGTATGAGTGGGTGTGTGAATGTGTATGAGATGGATTGGTACCCCATCCAGCGTGTACCCCGCCTTGTGCCCCATGCTCCCTGGGATAGGCTCCAGGTTTCCCCGTGACCCTGAAGGACGGATAAGCGGTATAGAAAATAGATGGATGGATGTGAAGTATTTGGTTAGTCTCAGTAACTTGGTAGACTCCCCGACCAATAAACAACATCCACCATGTGACATTACACTAACAATACACACCACTGTGCTGCAAATATCTTCAATTCCAAAGCAGTGACACACTTGCGGGGGTGTAAACTTTTAAAAGGGCAATGAATAGCACAGCTGACTACATTAGCACTGTGAAGTAAAAAAAAAAAAAAAAAAAAACGTACTGCTGACTTTTTTCTATTCTATTTCTCCTGCCCACAGCTGAGGACCAGCAGTTACCGGGGCAGGAAGGCGTGAATCAGCCCCCAAGGCTCCGTTTAAAAACACACACCGAGTCTGAGTCGCCTGATCAATATTATTTGCAGTGCGAGTTTATCCGGTCCTATAATAGTTTAACCGATTATCTGTAATCTCGCGTCTTCCTTTGGACTTGTTGGGACATTACACGCTGGAATGATATCGCTTTTCATCTACACGAATCGTTTCTGAGCTCAAACTGAAGTCAGGCTCAAAAACCAAGTGCACAGAGACGCGCAGTGGAGACGCTGCACCGTTTAAAAAATAAACAGCATTAAAACTGTCAGGAAATGAAGCTTAGAGGCGGCGCTGGACCTTACATGTGACTCAATCGATAACGTAGCTTCGGTTTATTTTAAAAGAGAGACCGTGTTTACGTGTTATTGAGACAAATGACTTCATCTGAGGAACTTCAACGACGCCACTGGACGTTAAGAGTGCTTTCACATCCTGTCGGGATTATGATGACTAGGAGTTTCTGACTGCTGAGCTCACATCATCATTAAACTTGTAATGAACGATTAGAACGCTCTGAATAGACAGCGTGTAACATTACGACTGAAAACACGGCCGCGTTGGTCAAACATTCCTTGATATTTTCCAGCGTTAGCTGTAAAATACTGGAGGTACCGCTAGTTTCCAAATCTACTGACGCATGAAACAACTGACCTTAAAACCTTCCTCTTAAATTTTCCTCTTAAAGGCTAAAAGCAAATTGGAATCGTATGAAGCGCCACGGTCGGCCACGCAGACAAAATGTTCACCGAAGGTCAAACTAATGTTAGCAATCTGTAGTAAATAACATCGCCGCTCAGCTACACGAGATGATTACTTTTCCACTGAGATATAACGGACAGTTCACTCTCGCACATCAGGTTTCAGTCCCAGAGTCAACACGGAGCCGAGTTTAACTCCGTCAGACCGTATTCACGATGTTCACGACGTTCATGTTCTCTGTAGAGTAGAAACGTCTCAAATGTCTCCTTTTGCTTTGTGAAATGAGAGCGAGATGCTGCACGGCCATCTACAATTCCTTTCAGCACGCTAACACATGCTAGCTAGCATTCGCAAAATGTCCAGCCAATCTTTTTATTCCTTACGATATGTTTCAGCTCATTGAGAAAAGCAGCCGTGTAACGCCACATGACCTTTATTTCTTATTAACGGAACCTTGACAACCGTATCTATGGCAACTGTATCTATGACAACCATTGGAACTGCAGCTTAGCCTCAAAATGTTAAGCTGTGTTACTCTCCAAAATACCCGATACCTCCAAAGATAAATCTTATTTTATTTATTTATTTGTTAAAAAAAAAAACAAAAAAAAACAACTACTTCTTAACATCATGTTTGAATAATGTTTCGGATAATAATGGAATAAAACCCAAAAGGCCCGTCAACCTTCACTACAGAGGGCCTTTTCCTGTTTCCTGTAACTAACCAAATGTTTAAACTCAACAAGGCTCTCATTTCCACTTCATAGCTACTTAGCATTAATAATATTCCAATCATGCTGAATCTTACTCAACCATCAGCCCACGTTTTAAATAAAACCCCTTAAATCTAGTGAACACGGTGGCTTCAACGTACACAGCTCTCCTGTTAATCCACTTTTGTGCGTCACCTTGCTAGCGGTGTGTTGCTCTGCTCGCTAATTACTAGCCCCAGGCTGTATTTATAAAACACACTCAGAGGAGGAAATAAATCAAGCGCACAAAATACTTTCCAGTTCAATTTAAACAATCCAAATCGGCTGTCTACCGTCTACTGTAAAATTCTGTATTTTCTTATGCTCTGGAGATAGCAAATGCTAGCTAGTGTACGTTCGGGGTTAGCTAATGAACTCCACGACTAGGAAAACTGCATTCTCTAAAATAACCGCTGTTTGTTTTGCTGTTTCTGTTTACTGAGCGATTATTGGAACGTTGTCACGTCTTTGTGTCCTTGTTGGACCAACATTCCTAAATACAGGCTAATAATGTAGCATAGAGCGAGTTAAATTCTGTCCCTGAAGCACTTAGCATCTTTTTTCCCCTCTCTCTTTCGTGGACACAAAAGACCCGAGTTCAAGCAGCTGCAGCTGCGGAAATAAAACCTTCTTAAGATTATTTATGCAAAAAAAAAAAAAAAAAAAAAACCCAGAAATGTAATCCATCCATTAATTTTTAAATTAAAAACAAATGGAACACGAATGTTTTTTTTTTTTTTTATTATAACCAGCTGGAGTCTTGTGTAAACGCGCCTGCGAATAACTCACAGATAAATGTGTATCCAGAGCGATAAATGAGCCTCGTTACACGGCTATAAATGCTAATGACATGACCTTCAACAATTAATTAATTCATTAATAAACCAAAGACACAAAACAGTTCAAAGAAATGTGCTATTTAATTTATTCCGTTAGTGAAAGGAAACTGCATCGTGCCGTTTTATATCGTGTTTTCTTGTACTTTATGGCATGCTTTTATTTCATAGATAGACCTGAATGCTTAGAAGACCTGAACGTCTAAAGAAATCTTTATAAGATACCCGCAAGACCAGACTCTCTCCCACAAGGCAGTTAAATGGCCTGGTGTCAAATGACCTGCTTTCTTGCATGAACCTTGAACAGACGGAGGGAATAAAGAGAGAGGGGGGGGGGTGGGGGGGGGGGGGGGTAAGAGAAATTGATAGAGTTTATTCTCTCCTGCTGCTGGATTCCCGCCTCAGGCGAACACTTTGCCTCGTTTCGTACTGCTGCTCAGCCGAAGCTGATTTGCAAACAAAAGGAGCCACTGATCATCCTCCACGTTTCGAGGCAGCCACAGGCATCGCAGTCAGAGAGAGAGACAGAGAGAGAGAGACCGAGAGAGAGAGAGAGAGCGAGAGAGCTCCTTCACCGGTTCTACTCGTGTCTCGGTAGCGCTTTAAACACTGCAAGACTTCCAGCTAGGGTTGTTATGGTTTCACGGGTTTCACTGTTAGTCACGGTGCATGCTCGGATGGTTATGTGTCGTTCTCCGTCTACTCGTTCATTTTTTTCCACCAATACTTCAGTAGTATCCATTACTTTTGCGTTCATCTGCGACTCCTCAAAATGTTCACAACCCTATCTCTCGAGAACTGCCCTAAAATCACCCTACAGCACCTACGTTCTCTCAACACGGGGACCCGACCGCGCTGAAACGCTTTCCCTGCAAGTACTCTGCTAAACGCTCGACCCTGCTAGCATGTCTGTAACTTTATCATCCACACGGAAGAACACGGCATTGCTGAGCACAGCCAAAACAAACGACGTTCTATTTTTTTGCTTAAGCAGCTAATGGGGATGTCCTTATTACCTCAAGCTCAAGTTTAAGAATGTGTTTACGCAAGCCCAAGCTAATTTCCGGATCACTCTGACTGATGACGCAAGCAGAACGTAGTCCTTTTGGTTAATCGCAGGTCTATCGTTAAAGGATAACCGTCGTATAATCACGGAGACATGGAGAACACGTGCCATGCCATCACGCAGACCAGATTTAACTGGGATCTCGTACAGTGCGACGAGTAATAACGCTCGCTTAACGCATCTTTTAGGAACAAAATAAACCACATCCTTCATGATGGATGACGACCGCCTCAGCAACGGTTCTCTAAATATATAAATTCAAAGCTACATGAAATGTGGAGCCTGTATCTAGTCACAATAAAGCACACACACACAAAAACAGCATCCAGTTAGCATGAAATGACCTGCGTAAGGCTAATACACGTCATTATGTTATACCGCACTGACTATTAATCATGTTAGCAGTCCTAATGAGTTATAGAGCTAGGAAGAGTGTAAGAATTATGTAAGTACTGTATGTCATTTTCAAATTGCCCACGCCGCAATGAAATGTTAGCGTTAAAATGAGTTCCTCCTGAAAAAAACAAACAAACAAACAAACAACGAAAAAAATCTCCCCCACAAGCTGCCATGTTATGCCATTGATTTTAAAGAAGAGAACCCACAGCACGCATCAGACAAATCAATCCAGCTTCATGGTAGCGCTTTCATTACCGACGGTGTCCACAAAAATAATGAGACCCTGCCTTTAAAAAGAAAATCATTACAGAAGCACACCTGCCGGCTAGCAAAGCCCACATACGGCGTGCGGAGTGAAAAGGTGCCGGATGTGCGCTCCATAACAGGCTTGTTTCCAAGCAACGGTGCTGATCAACACTCATTTTCGTGCTTATGGCATGGCTGTGTACCAATTCCAGCACACACACACACACACACACAGCTGCTTGCGTACATTATCGTGTGTATATTTATATATCATTGTACCTCTGTGTGTTTTGATATAATGTCTGCCTGCTAAGCAAACGTCTCCTAAAACTGCTTAATAGTCTCTAAGATGAGACGTTCCATGTTACGGAGCATCGTGATGGCATGCGCTGTTTACAGGAGACTTAAGAAACCGATTAATGCAGTACAAACATTAATCCTATTACTAGCAATAACAAGTCACATGTTGTAGTTTTATATGAAAGGTAGGTTTATATAAAACTCTCTGGGTCAGGTTGAATGTTCTAGAAAACAATCAGTGCGAGAGTGGTGTGATGAAGCAGTTTACCAACCCAAAGTTCATTATTTTCCAAAAGCAGCACATCATGAAGTGCGTTATTCAGCTTGAACCGCACCAATTTGCCAACAACGACAGTTTTATAGTGAAACGCTGCGTCTTTTATCCATTTGATTTTGTGAAACCTCCATAAAACAAGTAAGTATCTGATTTCATTTGTTATGGCAGCATTCAGGAAGTCCGTCTGAGATTCCCGTTATCTCACGAACGAGAGGTTGAATGTTTGTTGGGATTTACGTGGAATTTGTCAGCGTAACCAGATGAACTGATCAGATTTCGGATTTGATCCGAACGGGATCAAGGTCACGGCAAGGTCAAATGTTTGAATTAGTTGTTCTTCGAGATCTTCCTTCCTGTTTGAAGTATATTTTCCGGATATATTATTTCCGGAGTACAAATTAGTAACAAGAAAGAGTAGACTTGTTGGTAGTGGAGGCGTCCCCGTCCACGGCAACGGCGTCGAGCTCTCTCGAAATGACAGAAGTTACAGCTTTACTTCTGACTCTTACAAAGCGCTGACACTGGAGACTCCTTCCAGAAATGTTACATAATCATCTCCTTACAGAAACTTTTCCTTTGTTAAATAATGGAACTTTTTAAAGCCCCGTACGTCCCCGTGAACAAGCTGCTACCATCGGCACGATAACGTATTAAAACAACGCATCGATATAAACCTGTGATGTGCAGCTGCGCTACCGTCAGAGCCGCCGTTCTAGAAAATCAATCAACACACTTCTGACCGATCACAATCCAGGATTTTAACAGCGCTACAGTATATACGTACACGCGACTGAACGAAAGGATGCTACACGTTCACCCAAACTCATATTTGTGTTTGTAGGAACAAGTTATTTTCTGCACGGTCAGTTATCGTTAATAATATAATAAACACACGCACACACAAAAAACTTCAAGATTACGACAATAAAGGTGTTCTAATCTATTCTATCCAACCCAAGTCACCCATTAAACTTGAAAAGGGACGTGCAGAACTGACGTGCTTAACGTTATTATGTGCAGAATGACACGGAACCATTTTAAATCACTGCGATATTTGACAGGCATTGTGTAAACAGTGCGAATGAAACACTTTGGGAGCTTCGCAACGTCGTCACACTCCTTCATTTGCAGTCTGGGAAGAGGCGTGAATGAAGAAAAAAAAAAAAACAGCTTTAACATTAGACAACGGCGGTGACGTCAACTTTCCAGCTCCAGATGTAAGTCTTCTGCGTACGGGAGACGCTGAGGTGTACGACGTAGAGCTGCAGGTCTGTCTAAAACACTGAAGGCTTTTGACCTACCTCTGACCCGCCGGTGGATCAGACAGGGTTCGGAGCGCTGAGAGCCGCTTGGGGGGTCTTGGTGTGGATTGGATACCTCTCAGGTGGAGGTGCTTCCTGCTGATAAGCAGGATGATTATCTATCTCGGTGTGAATTTCACTCGTGTCCTTTACCAACATCCCACTTTGTGCTTGTGTATGTAGGGACACGATAATGTTTAAAAAAAATAAATTAAAACACAGATACTAGCGGACAATATCCGAAAAACTGATCTGAAACAAGCTTTTGTTGTGCAGCTATGGTAATTTATGCATAACCTCATGATACCGTCACACTTTCGGACCAATCGGTGCCCTAAATTCATTCCATTACACATTCACATCAGTGGTTCAGAGCCAAAGAGACGCAAAACCTGAGCCGATCCCCTCGACGATATCGATACTGCTCTGTAATTCACGCATGGCATCACAACAAAAAGATGTGAGAGGCCTAAAATCCTTTAAAATAAAACAAAAGGTTTAAATGTACTCAATAATGAATAAAATACCGTAGAGTCCTTTGTCATTATACATGGACACATTTAGTATATATCGAGACGTGTAGTATGGCCGATCACTTATCCTGCTGCACCAAAACACTTATCGCTTTCAACGGATTTGACGAGTTGCGTCTTCCGTAAGGGCAGAGTGAGAAGTTATCCCGGGCTGGATCGGATCTATCGGTCCACTGGTGCTTGGAAGTGGCCTATTTGATCGAAACGTATATTCTAAAATAGTGGAGCTGTCGTTATGCAAAGGGCATCAGGAGCTAGCTTCTTTAATCGGATGCTAGCATCGGACGTAAAGTGCATTTGGTGTATTATCTGCTCATTGACTTAAACTGGCTAGTAGGTTATGACTAATTACTGGTGATTACTATTACAGCAAAGATTGAAAAATCGACTTCGTGTTTTATAATTTGTGCCAAACGTCTCAAATCTGTCCCGTAGTTACCCTGATCCAAGTTTTGATTTTGGCATCTGTAGTCTCACGATGGCAGACTTGGATTTTTCTCTAGAGACTGGTGCATGGTGAAGCATGGCGAATAAGCACGGTGAAGATCCACCCACTTTCACGGAATATCTGACTGACAACGACCAAGCACAGAACTGCCTCTGCTTCGAACACCTTTAGAACTCAAATAACATAAAAATGAGATTCTGTGAACATTTCTCCCTCCACTCTCTGCACCCAGCGCCGAGAGATTCGGCGTATTTTGTGGTATTTACGTTTTCTCACTGGATACGATAACAACCTAGAAGATTCTGAAGCCAGAAAAGTGTCGAAAATATTTCCAGCGGTTTGGGCCCTGTAGGCGGAGCCTCTCAGCCGGAAACTATAGAACACCCCTAAAAACTCACCAAGTATGATATATTCTCTCGGAAAAGCCATCACTGAATCCTTTGAGGTCGAGGAATGGATGCGTAACGCGCGCACTACTTGACGATGATGGTGACGGTCCTTCTCCTTCTTCTCCGTGTACAGTCAGTCCTGACACACAGAGCACTCGTGTGATTCACGGCTCGTTTTGTGACGCAACGGCCCTGCTATACCGAGAGCAGCGTGCTTTTTTTTCCCTTTCCCTTTTTCTGTGAATCATCCTCCCACCTCGTGGAGCATAAATACCACCTGTTCAGAGTGCAAAAACTCGCCGAGACACAGACAGAACACCGTACAGAAACCTTCATTAGCATGCAGGCCCCCTCCTCCAGCTGCAGCCCAAATACATATTAATGCTATTATTAGCGCAGTGCTGGAAGCTGCGGAAAGAAGTTTCTGCATGAAAGAATCCAAAACGGTCTCAAAATTGATCTACCACCAGGGAATATGTTTTTGATATAATCTGACATCAGGAGTATAGGTAAGGAATAAAACATGGCAGGATGCACTGTTAGAGGAACGCAAACAATGACCGGTGGTGGGAGTTTCTGCTACCACCATTACAGCACGTCCAGAAGTGTTTTATTCCTCTTATACCACGGCACATTGCCGACAACTGCATTTAAAGATCAAGAACGACACGTCATACTTTCTATCCGTTTATAGCTGTGGAACATCCATGAAACAAGTTACTTCCCGTCCTCGCTTACGTTATAGCAGCTATAAAACAGTCGTTCCCTCAAGAGCCGCTCTTTATTCTCTCTGCCTTATAGTCAATGAGACAAAAATCGCAGCTTGTCATGTTACCGAGAAAGCGCAAAGTGTAAAATCCGAAGTGAAAGTTCCGGAGATGACTCCGATCCTCACAAGGTGCCGATACCGGAGACTCCTTCCGTAAATGTTAAGCAATCGGTCCCACCAGGGTTTCACAAATCTGCCATCGCAGAAATGAACACGGCGTCACGTAAACTCTGCAATATTCGGAGGAGATCGCAATGTATTTAAATTACCGCAGATTTTCTGCAGATCCGGGCCGGGCCGAGTCGTGTCACGTCATCACGTCATCACGTCGAGCATTCAGCCAAAGCTCTCTTCGATTCACGTGCGTCGAGCATGAGTACAGCTAAAATCTCTCGTTTACCGACAAACACCACTGTGAAACACCGCGCGAGGCAATTTCGTGCGATTGCGTTTTCGCCGATTCGAGTCGTTTCACACAAAAAAACAAAAAAATTTAAATTGCACAATTTCAAAAAAGCCGCAGCAAAACCGAGCTTTCAGGCAAGTCCTGTACGGACTGAACGATACCGAGAAAACTCCACCATGAAGATAAATACACACGTACCGTGGAGCGTCTGCTATGCAGGGACCCGTGAATGACTCGTTACTCAAGAAACGAGAACACTTAACATATTAAGTTAATAATATCAACACCTTCTGACCAATCAGAATCCAGAATTTAACAGCCTTGTGGTCATTAATTGTGATATTCAAGACCACGGGTGGATTAACACACAAGCTAGCCTAGGGATCGCCGATCACTAGCGTTAATACGGTGTATTCCCGTACACTGAGAAGATTATTGGAAGTAATTTGCACTCCTGAAATAAAGTCTGTCCAATTCTGTATGCAGCATCAATCCTGTGGTCTTTCTTATTTTGGGGAAATTTGCTGGAGCACCTTCACAGAGAAGGAGAAGGAGAAGGAGGAGAACTCTCTCCAGATGAGAGTTTCTTGAAAATTTGAAGAACATGATAGAAAGGTATCGTTCCTCTACAGTATTGCAATATATGATCACACCATTTGGTCTTCGTGATGCTCCCACGAGCGCGCTCGGCAGAAATCGATCCTCGTAGTCAGTGTGAGTCCGGTCCTGTTCATTAGTCCATTATGGAGCGTTTAATGCACTCTGATGAGGTCATAACATGCCATAAAGAGAAGCCTCCCCGTGCCATGTGATAATAATTTACCCTGAAAGTGTGTCAGCTCAGCTGAATCATGCGAAAGGAGCTGATCAAATTGAAAGTCATACAGCATTATGGCAATCAGGTTGACGCATTATGCCGTCACACACAAACACACACACACACACACACACACACACACAGGAGCTAGCTTCATCCTCTGCCATCCATCCTACCGCTTATAATAAAGCGTCCATATTTGCATGACTAAATAGTTTGAACAATTTCCTTTTTTTCACTTTATTTTGAGTCACTTCACAAATCTGCAAGGACGTCACGGTCACAGGATGAGAGTCACCCCGAGGCGCATTATTTTAATCTGATTATTGTCTTAATTGAGCTTTACGCCGCTAACGAGATTATTTTATCCCCGTTTCCAAATAAAGCAGCTCTCCAGCCACCGTTTGTTCAGACCCACTCTCTAGCGGACCTGATAGGTGTCGAATTACAGACTGGAGTCCATCTGTTGCTCTGCAGAAAGTATTGGCACCCATTTATTGGGTTCATTCAATCATACGAAAGTTCTTTCTCCTGAAAGTAAGTTTAAAAAAAAAAAAAAAAAAAAAAAAACAACTGGTGTACTTTGTATTTTTTTTTTTTTTCCTAGCATTAGTGCTGACGTTAACTTTTATCATCCTCGCTCAGGAATATTTTTCATTTAAGCCAGGAGTAAAGCTGAATTGCTTCCAAGCTGCTTCCTATTCGCTGAGGCACATTTCTTGTGTTTAGAGAGTTCCTCGGATAACTGTGAAAGTACTATTATGAAAGTACTCTTACGAGCACAGTTTATTTAAAAGGGCCATGAGTAGCACCACTGCTCGATGTGTTTTAGACAAAGCTTTGGGACTGAGATGGCGTTTAGAAGCATTAGGGTCAGTATTAGCATGAGTATGAGTATTGTATGGGTGTAGACGGTGTACGAGTCGCCCAAACTGCCAGGATTTCTGCAGCTCAGGTCTTTGCTTCTTGTTTTTACGGCTCATGTTTAAATCATACGATTATGAGATTCATGCTGCTTTAATTTTAATATAAAAAAGTACTGGGAACAGAAGAAAAATATTAAAGCACCAAGGAGAGCTCTCTCTCTCTCTCTCTCTCTCAGTGTCTCACTTTCTCTTTGTCTGTCTGTCTCGCTCCCTCTCTGTCTCTGACTCTGACTGTCTGTCTGTCTGTCTCTCAGTCTCTCCCTGTCTGTCTTACTCTCTCTGTCTCCGTCTTACCCCCTCTCTGTGTCTCTCTCTCAGTTTCTTAAAAAACAGTACAGGGGAACAGAACAGCACCAAGGAGAGGTCTATCTCTCGCTTTCTCTCTGTCTCTGTCTATCTGTCTTACTCTCTCTCCCTCTGTCTTCATAGCTCACTTTCTGTCTCTCTCGGTCTCTCTCGGTCTCTCCCGCTCTGTCTGCCTCTGACTGTCTGTCTCTCTCTGTCGGTCTCTCTGTCTCTTGGTATCTCTCTGTCTGTCTGTCTTACTCTCTCTCTCTTTCCGTATCTCTCTGTCAGTCCCTGTGTCTTTCGCAGTGTCTTTCTGTCTCTTGGTATCTCTGTCTCACATCTACAAAAAGAAAACGCACAGCATGTTTGATTCACTTCCTGCAGACGAGTCGATTCCGAGTCAAAACGCTTCCTCAAAGCAAACGAGTTGACCTGGAATCAGTTCGAGACCACCTGACTCGGATGCTCCTGGACCAGCGGTTTTGTTCTGAGAAAGCGTCACGCTTGATCATTTTTAAACGCACAACGCTTAAAAAATATCATAAACCATAAAACGATTCCATTATTGTGATACGACACGTAACGTATCACAAAATTAGCACATAGTTTTAAGAAATAAAGAACAAAACATGTGTTCTGTAATGAAACTCTAACGAATCTAATTATACTGTACACCCTTTCTCTCTCTTGCTCGCTCGCTCTCTCTCTCTCTCTCTCTCTCTCTCCCCCTCTCCTGTCACCTTTCTTTACATCACCCACCAGCAGTCAGCTATACGAAGGCTTCCTGACTGAAGCCTGGAAGATTACAGCATATTTCCACTGCAGCTGCTGTTAAACGCATCAATAACCATCACACCATCCTCACGCAACCCGAGCTGAGAACAGAACACTATTCTACTCGTTTTAAAGAAAAAACGCCTTCCTTTTTACATGAAATGTCCTTGCCACGATTAGCTACCGGTTTAGCATTATACAAGTCTACATCATGCCACAGCGGCGTCTCCGCGGTGGGCTTCGTGGAGGAGATCGGTGTCTCAAACAGACGTGATGACGTGATGACACTGCTGTCTAAAAACATGGACAGAAGGACGGAGTTACTGAGAGAAAACAATCGTAACTCCGGTACTTTCCTCCGCAGCACATAATTCCTTGCTCCAACACCAGACTCAGGATGGAGGTGTGGCCTAAATTTTAAAGGCGGATTTCTACGTTGTTTGTACGAGTCAGATATCGCTCCGTATAGCTAGCGTGTGACGATTAAAGCCGGGTTTACACGATACGATCTCTGTCACAGACATCAGAATTCTTACCGTCACGTGATCCGTGGCTGATTAAGTGCCACTGCGAGCGAAGATGGCCGACGCATCACAGTTCTGGCATTGTGAGAATTTTGACATTTATTTCAATCTGGATGATATGGAAAGAAAGACATGCTTGAGATATGGAAAGAAACATCGGGTTGAATTCCCGCTTCCTGTATCCTTATTACGTAACGCACTGGCATAAAAAAGACGTGCGGTTCGCACGCCGCATAACTCATAGCTTTAAGCATCCATTATTTGTTAGCTTCTTTAGCTTTGAAGCTGATCAAATACATTTGGGGTTAAAGAGGAAATGACATACCTTATTTATTTTCTCTGGAAGGTGTTAGTTTAAACGGGTGGTGCGGTGGTACAGGGGTTAGCATCGTAGCACGCTCGCAGCTCCGGCTTCAATCCTGATCTCGGGTTCCTGTCTGTGTGCAGTTTCACACGTTCTCCGTGACTATGTGGGTGTCCTCCAGGTTCTCAGGTTTCCTCCCATCTCCCAAAAACGTGCCAGTTATGTACATCAGCTACTCTAAATTGCCCCTAGGTGTGAACGTGTGTGAATATACGACTCATCAGGATTGATTCCCGGGATAAACTCCGGATCCACCGTGACCCTGACCAGGATAAAGCGCGTGCCTAAGATGAACGGATGCTCCAAAAACCGCCGAAGGACGCTCTTCTCTGCTTCTCAAGTAGACCTGGTGGGGTGTGAAAACCGGAAAGGAACTGGAGAAGGCAACACGATTATCTTAGGCAGAAAAAAAAGGTCAATAATAATAATAATAACAAAAAAAAATTCAAAATAGAGATTTATGCGAGTCTAAACAATACAAGTTGTTTGTTGGTGCTTCACATCATAACACAGTCAGGACTCCCAAGAGGACAGAGATGTCGGCGGGTTTGGGAAACAGGTTGTGGTGATTGATGAAATAAAGAAATAATACACATTATATAGAAATAATAATAGGCCTATATAATAAATCACAGCGCTGCTGTCAAATCGGATTGAAGAACAAGAGCGTTTACACACCGCCTGAGCAAATCTCTCTCTCTCTCTCTCTCTCTCTCTCTCTCTCTCTCTCAAAAACCATGGCATTAATTAAAAGACTGAACATGTGTGTGTGTGTGTGTGTGTGTGTGTGTGTGTGTGTGTTGCAGTTTGGTCATATTTTAAATTGATTCCAAAGGAAGAGAATGTACACCCAATAGTCCTTAAGGATAAATCCGATCGTAGTATTTCAGGGTTTTTTTTTTTGTGCTTCAAGTTCAAAGACACAGTAAGGTCCAGAAAGGAACGGAAAAGAATGGATCTTTTAGATTTATTAAACAGACCTCGGTGCATTTCTGTGCAGCGCACTGTTGCGCAAGAGCCTGCTTCACGCACCCGGGCGAATCCGATCACTAAATGCGCACTTAGGAATCACTGACATTCCCAAATCCTTGGCGCAACACGTCACGCCATTCCTTTACATCACATCCTTCCCATTCCCGTTTAAGCCTGCTGCCACTGAAATAAGCATCCTCCCCCAAACAATTTTCCATCCCATCCACCGAGAAGACACTGCGGACTCCCCGCAATCCTGGAGCCTCGTAAACACGCAGAAGAGCGCGGGGAAACGCACGACGCGCTTCTGGCGCCCGCAAATCCCCCGCACACCCGACACTCTAATAAAGCTGAATAAAGGCATCAAAACAGTGAGGTTTAATCTTACCTGGCGTTCTTTATTAATCACCATTCATGATCCTGCACTGCTGATGGATGAGGATCAGAGAGAGAGAGAGAGAGAGAGAGAGAGATGGATGAAGGAGAGCTGATTGAGACGCAGAGGCAGAGCGGTTTCCGACCAACACACACACACACACACACACACACACACACACACACACACACACACACACACACACACACACACACCTGACAGCGACGCTCTAATGCGGGTGCGTCTCAAATCGACCTCCGGTCCCTTCCCTGCGTCTGTAATCGACTCCTAGTGAACTTCTCCAGCTTGTTCTGAAGACAATCTGGAGACAAAGACGCCGCTCCATTGGCTGAAATCGGTCACATGGTTACCTACGTTACTTACATGTACGTCACCATCTAGGTTACTGTACGTAAACCTAGTTCCAAAACTAGGCATCGTGAGGATTTCAGGAGAGGAACTCACGATCTCCTCTTTTGTCTTCTTTATGCGTTATACAATCGTTGCTGTAACTACGACGACGGGTTTTGCTCGATGCTATTTTTAAATGTCACCGTGAGTCGAGTTAAAACAAGTCACGTTTCAGCAATAAAAACAAATCCAGATTTCTCTGTCCATGTACAGTACCTACACTACAGGATGTCCCAAAAGTCAAATGCCATGATGTCGTTCGTCATAGTTATGTATTTTTCAGACGGCCTTTAAGAAAGCCTTTGACAAAATTGAGGAACGTATTGAAATCATTTTCACGGCTGGATCGGGTCGCGATGGACTTTAAAGGAGTCAGAACATGATTTTGAATGTTTTCCTTCTGTTGGGGAGTGTAATGTATGTGTTTGTGTATGTATAAAGCTCTACAGAGTTCCAAAGCTCATAGTCTACCCCAAAGGGATTTATTCTATCTAACAGAGAACACTGCTCCAGACCTGCCTGAAACACCTTAAAAAAAAAAACGCCTCCAGATTTACTTCCTCAAACATCCACGTCACACCGTGAACTATTAACATAAACCCGCCCAAAGGCAGATACGAAGAAAGAAGGCGAGGCTTCAGTGAATTTAGTCGCCGTGTCGTGGAGACGCTGTGTGTTTCGCTGCAGGGGGCGGAGTTTATGTCATATCTGGAAGGTACGAGAGTTACAAAATAAAAACTTACCGCCGTGAAACATTCTGCTTAAGTCGTGTTTGCAAACTTGCTTCCGTTCGATCATCCGCATTTTCTGAACCGGGCTCGAACTGATACGGTAAAACCCACGACATGTTGCTTAGGAGCTTAGAATTGCTTTAGAAGTCTTGGAGGCTAAAGCTAAAGCTAAAGCTAAAGCTAAGGGGAGTTAATTTTCCGACACACGCATGAGGCTTTCGCCCAATCGCAACGCAACGGGTCAGCTGGCCAATCAGAGCACTCTGGGCTTTTCAGAAGGAGGGGCTTTGGAGAAATCGGAGCGTTTCAGGCAGCCTGGGAATAGAGCTACTGCAATAATGTACAGTATGTGACAAATAATGTGTTTTTTGAGCATTAACGCATGCTAACCTATTCTATTTCACCCAATAAACAAAATAATGAACCTTTTAAAAAACGTTGAAAAATCACTATATGACCCCTTTAACAGGAAATATCACACACGATGCTGTTTTCAAACTTATTAACAAATTCAAAAAGACCGGAAGTGTTGCGGACAAACCGAGACGTGGACGTCCACCAACATTCACTGACGAAGGCCCAACCGCCGTGGTGCTGGCAAACAGGACACAGTCCCCTATGTGTGAAGACCCTGTAGTTCTGTGACGACACCGAGTGACTCTGATTCATGTTGACTGATATGGATTCGCCAGCGTGATGGTAAATAGCAAAGAGAAACAAACATCCCAAGGCTTCAGGTCATGGATAATTTATTTATAATGTCCATATGTGGTCGTTTGCCCAAAATGTTTGTGAACCCCTGCTCTTCCTTCACACAAGCACATGACAAGTTGCTCGTGTCGTTGGTTTCTTGCTTGTGGGTTTGAAACACTTTATTTCTGTTGTCGCTTATGGGCGTGGCCTGTCCAGTGTTTATTTATTTATTTTCTTAAGTGCCAACAAGAATCGCTAGTAGACAGAACGTGCATCCTACAGTTAAGTAGTTAAACAAACATGAAATAACGCACTAATCAGGGTAAAAATCAGTAGCAACGCACGCTAGCTGTATTAGCAACGCGCACTCACCTGAGGCACCGATGTCTCCATACCCAAGTTTTTCTTTCATTTTTTAAAGGAAGTAAAACAAATGTATATTTTGACATATATAAAAAATATTTGAAAAAGTATGCTATTATCTTAGTGTGTAGACATGACACAATATATTATGCATTTATTATGAATTTGAAGACATAGTTGGTTTGTCGGTGAAGTTGCTAAACATAAACAGCCGAGTGGTTAGCTAGCTCAGTAGTTAAACAATATTTATTAAATTAAGCGTTAAATTATATAAGGTAGTTGAAAAGCCAAAATAATACTGAGGCATAATAGAATTTACTTACAGTTCCGGAAACTTCTGGAAAATCCATGCTTATAAAAAAAACAAAACAAACAAACAAAAAAAAAAACTGGTGATGATTAGCGTTCAGCTAAGCAAAACACTGTGCATTTATTTATGCGTACACATATATGGACTGTTACATGAAATATCATACGTATAGAACAACAAATAATGCTTTGATAAGTGTGTGTTTTTCTTCTGGTGGTAATTTTAGCACTACTGTTTTTTTTCCTTCATGTTGCTGACTTCCTAGCTAGCTACTTACTTGCCTTTACATCACAACGTTTGCTAGCTATATTTTTTATTACATGCTCTTTCTAGTTAAGTAGTAAACTAAGAAAACACACAAACAGGGATTTTTGCAAACACTGAACTTGTTTCTTTTGCTTATCTTTTTCAAACTGTTAGCAAAGAGGAAATTGCAGCCCATTAGCATTTCTTGGCTATTTTAGCAGTTGTTCTGGGTGACTCAATCAGTTAGGGGACTTGTGTGTCACCAGAACGTTGTCTAATGAAAATTCCATGACATCCGACGTTCACAGGAACGCACTAGAAAATGGCGGAATCTCTGGTCAGTGCACTGAACACGGAAGTACCAGTCGATTTGAGACGCACCCCTGCTCTGAGCTCAGGCTGGTCTGGTGGAAAATCCGGAGCGGATCTTTAGCAGGCGTGAACTGAACTGAGGATTAATTATAACTACAGGAAGGATTTAAACCTTCAGATGCTGAATTAACTGAAAGAGTTCGAAGCTTGATAGATAAAGAGGATAAAGAGCACGCTCCTGGAGGAATTTCCACAAAACTTGAAGAAATAAACCAATGAAAATGTTAATAACAGCTTCTTTTTTTTAATTTTAACTTTCTCAACTCTTCGATCAACAGCAGTATGTGCAAATGTTGACTTTGATAATAAAGATTCACATTTAACACTTTAATGATTTGCTTATTCATTTATTAAGAATATCATGTTATATATATATATATAACATCATCTTATCTTAATCCATTTCATCAACATATATATCTTCCTTTCTTTCTTTTTACACGTTGCTCATATATGAGAAATAAAATAGGCTATGTAGTATGCAGAGTATTTATTACCCCTGAAAAAAATGATATCAAGTGAAAACTGTATTAGTTAAGCTTGCTTAATATATCTCTTGAGATTGTGATTAAGATTAATATTGTCATTTTTCCTTCTTCTTGCAAATATTCTTGCATCTGTTTAGAAATAAAAATATAAAACATGAAATAATAATATTTATTTGATTATAATGTCATAATGAGAATTATCCCACAGCGTTGTTGTGTTCTCCGTTCTGATTGGTCAGAAGGTGTTGATGAATTCTCTAGAACAGCAGCTCTGACAGTATTGCAGCTGAAAAATCACAGGTTTATATTAATGTCCTCGTTCTGTCTAATACGGTATCGTTTCTATAGTAACAGCTCCTTTACAGGGACACCAGAAGATCCACTAATAATAAACCGTTTACATTTTTTTTTTACATTTGACATTTATTTATGGAAGGAGTCTCCAGTGTCAGTTCTTTTTAAATCCATGGCTAAACATATTATTATTATTATTATTATTATTATTATTATTATTATTATTATTATAATTATTATTATTATTTAAGTTTTCCGACATCTTCAGGACAGAGGAGTTTACGCTTTGCAGTTGCTCAGTAACATGACAAACTGCGTTTTTTTGTTGTTGTAGAGATGGAGAGATGCTTGGTCGTAAATATAACATCTCCAGTTTCCTCCCACCTCCCAAAAACATGCTGATAAACTGGTGACTCAGATTTGGGCCAAGGTGTGTGTGTGTGTGTGTGTGTGTGTGTGTGTGTGTGTGTGTGTGTGTGTGAGACGTCCCATGAATGAATGAATGAATAATTTTAGAACGTAGGCTTTAAATATAGAATAACTGTGCGCGGTTCCAGGTTTTGGCCACAAGGTGGCAGCAAAGTAACACAATAGAAACGGGTGTCGTGGAAAGGCACCAAGACACATTTGTAGGCCACGCCCCCACAACCTGCCACGCGTCTTTCATGCCAATGTTTCAACAGAAATAATTTAATATTAATAAAAGAACAATTATTAGTATTGTTGTTGTTGTTGTTGTTGTTGTTAATAATAATAATGATAATAATAGTAATAATTATAGTGTACCAGTGTTGTATGGGACTATTATAATCTAACAATTAAATACTAATAAATAAATAAACAATATAACATATTTATAATAATTATATGAGTGTATTTATCATCGTTTCATTTTTTTCCCATGATCCCTTTCAAAGCGCGCGCCACAGGAGTTCAATCATGCGCTGGCGAGTCTCTTTACTGATTCGATTCTTTCGAAACAAACACGATTCATGATTCTTTTGATTCTTTTGATTCAGGTATATGGTTTCGACTCCTTCAGTCCTTCCTTCACTTTTTCATCCTCAAACTTTTTATATAACAAACACTTGAAATGATTATATATATATATGGAAAATGATATGATGTATGACAATCATTAAAGCATATAGGTAATACACTAGAGTAGATATTCTTATTTCAAACACACACACACACACACACACACACACACACACACACACACACACACATTATTATTTTGAATTATATTATTATATTATAGAGCTCTGCTGTGTCTGGAAAGACATTTTATTGCCAACAGTACAGACCTCAAACAATACCCACATAATGAACCCCCCCCGTCCCCGTAACACACACACACACACACACACACACACACACACACATACACACATACACACACATACACACACACTAAACTAATGACTTTAATCAATAAACATAAAGAGAAACAATTCCTGTGAGAAGTAAAATGATTAGTTCCTATTGGGTTATTCCTGATATTCAACCAATCAGCTGCGACCTAACTCACATGTATCCTACAGAAATCATATACGAGTCTCCGATTTAAAAGAGTCGTTTACAAAGAAAAGTGTCGACTCGTTTTTATCGGTATCAGTCGCGGATGAGTCACACCGCAGGCGGAACACCTCTGCTGGATTTCCTCTTCTAAAAATCCGGATTTAAAACTTGAGGCGATTAAAGTTGGCGGTGATAAAGCGTTATTCTGTGTATTTTACAGAAACAGAGTGGATTTAATTGTATTTTTTTTGGTAAGTCTTCTCCTTGATTCAGTCCGGATGAATGAGTTGGAAAGAGTGAAGAGGATGGACGACACGGAGCTCTCAGGATAAAAGAAATTCTGGAGATAAAGCAATAACAATCTACAAAATAACAACAACAACAACAACAACAACAACAACAAGAACAAGAGATCTGTAGTGAGGATGTGTTGTTTGAACAGGAAGATCCACAGCTGTTCGCGCGGAGCATCACTGACATGCAGTGGACAGTTAGTGACCAGAGAAAAGAGTCGGTTCATTTGCGGGTGCACAAGGAGGGCACTACAATTATGACTGAACGTTTTTCAGTGTATGAATGCGCTTGAATCGTGGAGTCTGAGCTGACATTATCCAGTGCATGAATGCGCTTTAACTTGGGTTCGATTTGAACCTGCAGCCTACAGTATTCCAGCTCCGAATCGTTTGCTCGAAGGAACCGACTCTATGAAATGATTCGGAGTTTGCATGACTCCAGCGCGTCCACTGACCCTGCATGTTTGACCCGACCCCCCTCTCTGTGTGCCAAACCCTCTGACGTGGAGATTCTCATGTGAGACAGGTTTCTCTCTCTCTGTGTGTGTGTGTGTGTGTGTGTGTGTGTGTGTGTGTGTGTGTGTGTGTGTGTGTGTGTGTGTGTGTGTATAAAAGCTGGAGGTTGATCAGCTCCTCACACTGACTGACTGTCAGCACCCAGAGTCTGAGGAACCTCCAGAAAGCAACACTTTCCCACTTGGACAAGAAAGAACCTAAAGGAAGAATGTCACACAGCTGGGGTTATGACTCTAGTGATGGTAAGACCAGATATATTTAATGCACCAGGATGAGAAAAATATTTTTTTTTCCTAAATGTGGCCTATTTATTAATGGTGCAACAGATGCATATCTGACTGAAGGGTGTTTTTTTATTATTATTTTTTGCATAGGGAAATATTTTTTTGCTTGAAAAACTTCTATCTATTTATCTATCTATCTATGAAAATGCACATTTTTAATATAATGTTTTTGTCTTCATTTTTTGCGTTAACAACATTTGTTTCTGACATTCAATAAATGAACTAAGTATACATTTCAGTAATATCAACAATGATGTTTTGTTTATGTAAATGCTTATAGACGACGGCGCCAATCTCGCGGCTAGCCCCTTTGCAGATCAGTCAAGTGATCGTGTTTACAGAGAACGCTCATGTAAAGAATGAAGTGCGGTCGAAAGAACCTTGCACATTGTCCTGAAGAAGACTATATCATCATATTTCTTGATTGCACGTGAAATTGAATGAACTATTTTATCGCACGCACGTTTTAGTTCTAAACAAATAAATGCATCATTTTTTTCCCTCCTTGTACAGGTCCTGCCAAATGGGCTGAGCACTACCCCATCGCTAACGGACCACGGCAGTCTCCCGTTAACATCATCCCGAGCCAAACCCAGTTCGACTCGTCTCTCAAGCCACTCAAGCTTCAGTACGACCCGTCCACGTCCAAAGACATCATGAACAATGGCCATACGTTCCAAGTCAACTTCCTGGACGAGAGCGACAGCGCAAGTTAGTGCATTCGTTGCTTGGTTACGTACATCGTAGTGCGACAAATCCGTGAATCGAATCGGGATTTGTTTTGGGTCGAGTAACCATAGCGCCGTAGCTGCGGATGAGAAAACATTCTGAACCTCTCAGACAAAAGGCACATTGAATTTCTGCTCTATCAAAATTCCGACGCTCTTCCTCTCCTGAGATGAATGCAGCTGATTGATCAGTTAATGGATCGGTTTCTGAAGTAAAGGAAGCTCATAGAGCCTCCGGGTCATTATTGCGCGTTTAACACACTCTTTAACAGGTCTTTTATTTTGTCTTATTCGTTTTAAAGTGAGAGAAAACAGAGAAGCTGGCGTTAAACTCCTCTGTCCTGAAGACGTCAGAAAACGCTGTAAAAAAAAAGCGCTGACACTGGCGACTCCTTCCAGAAATGCTCCATAAATGTCTCCTGGAGCAACTGTAATTTCTTGCTGTTGCTTTTTTCTTGCTGTGGCTGTAGAGCGGGACTCGTGTGATAAGCAGGCTCTCAGCGTTAGTCCTCTGTGTTTACTTCAGTCCTAATGCGTGATATTATGGGATGGAGAATAGAGTCAGAAGAGTGCGCCGCTCTTCACGCTACACTGCCCGTGAGCGGAGCGGGTCGAGAATTTCCTTCTAAGGGAGAACACGTAGAGCTTTTAGACACTGAACCAATGATAAGATGATAAGAAACGGTCCCTAATTAATCCCGTCCATCAGGGATGTCTTAGAAATGTATGACGTTTATGGGGCAAGCAGATATTTCGCTCAGGGTCACAGTGTAATTACAGTCGCTGGATATTGTGTCTGGAGTCGCTGCTCTGAAGGGAGTGTGTCACTACATGGGAAAAGAGAGATAAGGTGTTCTGTCTCTTGGGGACAGGAAAGACATCCTGCCGTAGTGTTTGCTGTTCTGCACTTTGTTTAGCTTCAATTGACCTTTAATCCAAACGCTAATGTGGCATAAAACAAATAATAAAGCTATTAGGGAGCAAACACTCACGAAAATGCTTGATTTCTTTTCTCCTCGATGTAGGTCATACTGTATAAGGATTATATTAAATTATATTTAAATCAAATGTAACTGATCAGCTGAGACATTTGTAATGTCTGAATAATTCAGTAATCCAAAGTATTCCTTTAGACAAGAGAACATATCCATGTGTTTACAATGTATACTGCAGCTCCCGGACTATAAATTGTGTGTGTGTGTGTGTGTGTGTGTGTGTGTGTGTGTGTGTGTGTGTGTATGTATAGTTCTGACCGGTGGGCCCATCACTGGCACCTACAGGCTGAAGCAGTTCCACTTCCACTGGGGCGAGAGTGACGACAAAGGGTCCGAGCACACGGTCGATGGCGTTAAGTACCCCTGTGAGGTAACACAATGTCCAGTGCAGCACACTCTGACCACTCCCACTCTTTCCTGTGGATACTCAGACCACTCCCACCTTGTTCTGTGGATACTCCGACCACTCCCACCATAGCCTTTGAGTAATCTGACCACTCCCACCCTATTCTTTGAGTAATCTGACCACTCCCACCCTATTCTTTGAGTAATCTGACCACTCCCACCCTATTCTTTGAATAATCTGACCACTCCCACCCTACGCTTTGAATAATCTGACCACTCCCATCCTATTCTTTGAATAATCTGACCACTCCCATCCTATTCTTTGAATAATCTGACCACTCCCATCCTATTCTTTGATTAATCTGACCACTCCCACCCTATTCTTTGATTAATCTGACCACTCCCACCCTCTCCTGTAGATACTCTGACCGTAGAAACCGTGGGAACTTTTCTTTAGAAATTGCAGCTATAGCGTTCTCTCTTTCTCAGCGTCTTCCACTGTGAGTCATGCCACCACAGATGGTTTCACCACGAACCTCAATAATATCTCACCGCTTTTTCACAACTCTTTTTTTTAAATCTCGCTTTGGTTTTTTTTGCCCTCAGCTCCATCTGGTGCACTGGAACACCAAGTACCCAAACTTTGGTGAGGCCGTGAACAAACCCGATGGCTTGGCGGTTGTTGGAGTTTTTCTGAAGGTCAGAGTTTTAACCAAAGCACCACATCTCAGATGATTCTCCTGATATTTATAGATTCAGATGTGTCACGTATAACTTTTTCCTCTCTCTTCCTCTCTCAGATTGGTTCTGCCAATCCCCGGCTGCAGAAAGTTCTCGATTCCTTTGATTCCATCAAAGCAAAGGTGACTCTCCATTCACTCCTTAACTCGTTGCGTTTTTGTTTTAGCTCACAAATACAACCTTCTGTGACTTTTTTTTTTCTCACTTTACTCAATTTCTCACTCTTTTTTCCGTCCTGCTCTCGTGATTTCCCTCAGGGTCAGCAAACCACATTTTTGAACTTTGACCCCAAGAACCTATTGCCTGCCTCTCTGAATTTCTGGACTTACGAAGGTTCTCTCACCACACCACCTCTGTATGAGAGCGTCACCTGGATCGTCCTGAAAGAGCCGATTAGCGTGAGCTCTGCTCAGGTACGCAATTCATTCAGCCAAGGAATAATTCAGCCAAAACTGCTAGCACAGCTAGCGCCCGGCGTATGCAGAAAGATTACCACAGGATCAACTTTTAATATCTAAAACTGTTCAAATCTGATTGTATCTCAATCAGTAGCATAACTACCGCAACATCTAGCTAGTTTGGCTGTATTATATTAAATAATTATACTTTCTAATTAGTAAAAGAGATGTCGCTTCATATATCGAAGCTAACTTTGCTATGTAGCTTCAACTGATGCTAGCTAGCTTTAGCTGTAACTGCATTTTTAAACTAGTTTTTTTTTAGTGATGGACAATCACGGTGACGGACATGATGTTCAGATATGTTTCAGTCAGCGTCTAACAAATGAAAACTGCACATTTTATACAATTCATGCTAAAAGTTATATTAAATAATCCAACATGTTAAAGCAGTTAGCATGACTCCACTCTGAGGCGACACAAAGCCACTTTAAATAGATTCAAACGTCAGTTTTTTCATATTAATAAGTTCGTATGTACACAGCTTACGTTAATATTTACACACAAAAAGAAAAACAGGGAGGGTCCGTGACTGGTGTTTAGCAAGATTAGATTATCTGAACACTCCTTGAAGTAAGCGCAGGCGTCACATTCAGAACTGATCGCTTTTTTAAAAGGGCAGAGCGTGGTAGCTGAACCTTTTCAGGCCGATACCATCTCTCACACCTCATGTTTTTTTTTTCTCTCAAGTGGCAGTGCAGGTTTTTCCTCACAACATTCTGTCACGCAGGTAAACAACCACGTCCGTGCATATCATCGAAATAACCTTTAACGTTTAAACATAGTGTATAGTGAGCGTATAGTGTGAGGTCAAGAAGACTGTCGAGCCCTGTGGCACACACAGGAAGTGAGTAGGAGTGCATTTGGCACAAACAGGATGTGGGCTCAACTTTGCAAGTTTACTGTTCTCCCACAAACACAGGGTGAAATAAAGGTTCACATGCTGCATGGAAGTTTATGTGAATCTGAGAATATCTAACCGCTGCTTGATGTTATTATTACAACCTGTCTTTCTGTGTCAAATGGCTGTGCATGTTTGTACATGTAGTATTTGTAGACTTGTATGGTTTTCTAAAAGGCGTTCAAGTACAAACCAATTAACACTTTTTTTTTTTTCCTCTTCTTTCCTTCTTCAGATGGCGAAATTCCGCAGTCTGTTGTTCAGCTCAGCGGGAGAGCAACCTCGCTGTATGTGCAATAACTACAGACCCCCTCAGCCCATAAAGGGACGCAAAGTGCGCTCCAACTTTAAGTAAACTGCAGAACGCACCTCTGACCCCGCCCACTGAACGCATCTCAGCCAATCGTAATGCTTATTTTCCTCAGAACTCTGCAAATCAATTCTAAGTTAATTCTAAGTTAATTTGAATAATTGACTCAAATTAAACAAATGCTTTTGGGTTGGTTCAGATGAATCTGGTTCAGATGAATCTGAAGATAACACAAAGTCTAAAAATTTTTTTTTTTTTAAATGCTATGAATCAGTTGGTTCATTTGTTTAAATTGACTCATTTGTGAACTCACAGTTGATTTGGTTAAATTGAACCAGTTGCCATAGTACAAAAGACTATTAAATGCTGTGAATCATTTGAACCGTTTTGTTTTAGCTGGTCAAGATGAATCAGTCGGTTCATTTGAACTCTAAAATTGAATTGTACAAAGTATTATGAAATTAACCACTCATTATTTGGTTCATCTAACTTTTGAAGAACAAACCCGACATAATAGAAAACGCATGAGCCAGTTGGTTAATCTATTCAAATGAATCGACTCCCAATCTCTTACAATTAGTTACATGTAAAACTGAAGACCTTATTGTATTAATTATTAATATTTTACTTTTTAATTGTAAAATGTTAAGCTGTGAAGACCTTCCACATGCTAGGAAAGAAAGAGTAATACTCACTATCCTCATTAGTTTCAGCTTCTTTTATTCCCGTTGTTAGATCATCTACTGAATGTTTAGTTTTTACGTGTTTCAGGTTGAGATGTGTGAAATGTTCAGGGTGCAGAGTGCAGCGTAGAAGAAACCCTCTAGCACTTTTCAACATATAGGACTTTATGAAATTCACTCGACAAAGCAGCTAAAGTATAGAGAACTAGAGAAATTATAAAATGTTAAGATAAAGATTATTTCTTATTGCTATTAATGTTAAGGTAAAACAGTGCCTGTTGTTTTCTGAGAGGGTGGAACTCTTACGAATAATAAATTTATATATTTAAAGATTATACGAGTGCCTTGTTTTTGTTTGAGAAAATTGAAAGCATTCACACGTTGGTTGTAAAGCTATAACAATCTGGTGTCTTCTGTACAACTGATCCTAAATGAAACAATGACGTACATCATGACATTTTGTTTTGGCAGTGACTCGCCTGCTAATCCTTTCAGACTATTCTTTAGTCTTCTCTCATCTGTTCTATACAACTAGCTACTGATTAGCTACTGACAAGCGAAAACATCCCTCAGGCTCTTTTTACCATGATCACATTCAAGGACTATTTTTTTCTTAAACAATTAAGCGAATGACTCATTGACTCATTTGTTCAACCGAATCAGTTGCTTGTTTGAATTCTTGAATATTACATAATAAAATAAAACAATTTGAATGAAGACCTGACTCATTTAAACAACCTTGTGTAAATTTGGCCAAAATATATCAGCTGCCATATTGAACTTCTGAAGTATTACAAAATAATAATAATAATAATAATAATAATAATAATAATAATAATAATAATAATATAAATGCTTTGAATGATGAATTGACTCATTTGAACAACCTTGTCTTAATTGGCTCAAATGAATCTTTTGCTGTATTTCAATTCTGAACTAATATAATGTAATAGAAAATGCTTTGAATAATGAATTGACTCATTTGAACAAACTCTTCTGATTTTGTTCAAACAAATCAGTTGCTGTATTTGGGTTATTAAATAATAATAATAAAAACAAAAACACAATAGGCTTTAAACGATAAATTGATTCATTTGAACAAACTCACCTAAACTGTCGCAAATGAATCAGTTCCTGTGTTTGAATTCTTAAATAATACTAAACTATATAAACACTTTGAATGATGAACTGACTCATTTGAACAACCTTGTCTTAATGAAACGTTTTGTCATATTTCAATTCTGAACTAATATAAAGTAATAGAAAATACTTTGAATAATGAGTTGACTCATTTGATTCACTTGAACAATCAACAAAGATGAATAGGAGAAAATATAGAACGACATGAATCAATTGGCGTTTTGCCTCAGATGAACTGAATCTATGGAGTGAGCTCACTGGGGAAGTTGAAGCAGCACTTACAGTATATTATGGTAGAACACACACACACACACACACACATATATATATACATATATATACATATATATATATATATATACACATATATATTAATTATATATATATATATATATATATATATATATATATATATATATATATATATATATATATATATATATATATATATATATATTGTTTGTCATTTTGTGTTGTGATCTAACATGCACGCACGTGCAATTAAACAGTGAATTCACACCAGGCCATTTCACCTTTGTTTGTGCTGCGATTATGAAAGACGTATTCATTAAGTGTTGGCACACATTTCTGGATACCATGCTCCCACTTCTCATTACTGCATTGACATGTGGCTTGTGTAGGGTTGTGTGTGATCGTGGCGTTTGTCCTTTTTGAGGTCTCTGCCAGCTTTGCTTATCCAAGCATGAATAGCTTTATTCAGCCTCAGTTATGACGGCATGAGACACAGCGAGAACACTGGCCTGTATAAAAACATCATATAAAATAATGTTGTGCTTTGTCTGAGCATTTGGAGATTAAACGCCATGGTTCGTCTATAATATACGTTACAATATGACCTCGACAAATCACAGCAATCTGCTGAGACTTCGAGCCTTGAATTCCTTAAATATAGACAGCAAAAATATTTTCAATCATATGCAATTAAATCAACATGACCAGGTCGGTGCATCCTTCTGCGCGTGCTAATAAAAATCCCCGCTTATTAGACTTAATGAACATTTAATTCTGCTTTTGCTGAATACCGAGGTGTCAGTTTTTATCCTCTGACTCACATGGGTTTAGATCCTGAAAAGTCTCCTATTCAGAGTTCGACAAAAGAAAGAATGTGTAATTACGTTCTCCTACGCTTCGGGCTAGTGCAATCAGTATAAATACATGTCTCACTCTCACTGTCTGGTTACAGAGGAGAGACATTAGAGTGCAGACAGACAGGGAAATGAAGGAGTGATGGTAAAACGAGCTGGAGACAGACAAGAGGAAGAAATGAGAGGAAGTGAGACGTATCAGGAGTTTAAGCGTCCTCTTATGGTGCACCATCTGCCAGCATCATTCATTACATAACAATAAAGCTAATAATAATAATAATAATAATAATAATAATAATAATAGTTTGTATAGCTTCTTTCATACTGAAATACACATTAACTGCTTCTATGCAAAACTCTTCTGCAACTACAAGGAAAATATCGACTTCCTGTTTTCTTTCAACCCCATGTTTGTTAGCAACAAGCTAGCTAGCTAAGTGTGACGAGTGACGTATATTTTCCTCCTCAAAACACTGAACTTTATAGACAGGGTTATAGGGTTATACATACATTTGTCTGTATGTTGATTGATCTAAAGCATATACAGTACAGTATAACGCCTTCAAAGATAAGAAGTGCTGCTGTGTTTGCTGTTTACGCCGTGAGCCGCCATGTCGGTCTGACGTCACGCGCTGAACTCGGGATTGAGTCGACCGTCCCAGTTTTCCGTGTTTGAGGGGGGTGTTTTCTTTTGTTTTTCCTAGTCAGAGGTCGGAAAAACAGAGTTAACGAGCCTTAGTTGATCCTTTTAAGGAAATAAGACAGAGGGCGGAGCTAATTTCAGGGCCAGAAAAAAAACATATAATTGAAGCATGAAGTAAAGAAACTAGGCCGATCCGATCCACTGCACGACAATATCGCTAATGTAAGAACAACAGATTCTTAAAAGTATTTTTTTTAATTGTATATAAGCGGTGGCTGGTCGCGATATTAAATAGGCAGGATGCAAAATATTCTGTGACTTATCGGTAACTCTGCATAGCTATTCATCACAGGAGTGAAAGTATTCTGCATCCTCCCAGGAACACAGTCACTGAAAGCACAACAGGAAACAAACACTGGTCCCTCCATTAGGCAGCTCTTTGTTTTTCAAAGCACACAAATATTCTTTCAGTAATTTGCCTATTTGTCTTCTAACTTCCTTCTAATTTCTCCTCCAGTGCTCGGGTTGATGTTACCGGGTGCGTCTGAGCAGAAAAATACACAAAAATGTGCTCTGAAAGAGGAGAAATTGGGGGGAAAACATTTTAGATAAATGCATGCAGACAAGATAATGGCATTTATGTAAATCAATATGCTACACTGTGTGTGTGTGTGTGTGTGAGAGAGAGAGAGAGAGAGAGAGAGAGAGAGAGAGAGAGAGAGTGAGTGAGTGAGTGAGTGAGTGAGTGAGTGAGTGAGTGAGTGAGAGAGAGAGAGAGAGAGAGAATCCAGGAAATTGAATTTAATTATCCTAATGTGTGCAGTCGGGGGTTTTTGAGGTGTTGGCAGATGATGTTGATGTGGTTAACGATGGGAAAGTAAGCTGCAATTCTGTGGAATAAAAACCCTGTGCTTGCACCACACACACACACACACACACACACACACACACACACACACACACACACATCCGGGCACAATGTCGATCGTTCGATGAAGGTTTCAGAGCACTTTAATAGTAGGAGGATAGTAGGAGTTACCTGAGGCTTTGAGTTGCAAACTGGCCAACACACACACAAACACATACACACTTCTCCAAAGCGGCTTAGCATCATATAGCAACCGAAAAAAAAGGACTGTGCTATCCATTTCACACGTAGCTAAAGCAATATATCTGTTCCACATTCCTTGGCATGAAGACCAACTAGCAGAAAGCATTAGCTGGTCTGCTAGCCATAAAGCCATAAAGGATCTGAGGATTTATGGAGGTATAACTCTCATGCATGACTCAAAAAATGGTTAAAATGCTTGTTTTAGGGATGGACTGATCACTGCTTCTGTGCTTTATTGTTGATCGGCTTAGCGCTAAAGTTTAACAATCGTAGTTAGCATCATATCTTCACAGTAACGTAAAAGGGAACTAGCACTAAAACTAGCCCTGAAACAAAAGTCCGTTTTCTTTACATTTAATTGAAACTTGACGCACTCGCCAGAGATAAATGTTTACTTTTTGCTGTTGTTGTACAGAAGTCAGCAGAAGAGTGGGCGAGACCCGGGGCTGTGCAGCTCGCTGATAAGCACGCTGATAGGGACGGGGTGTGTGTGACGCTGAGTGCACAATTATGCAACACCCAGTGCACAAATACACAGCGTTTCTTTTTTTCTGTTTGAATAATGCCTGATGATTAAAAGCTGTAAAGGAGTACTGTTGGATAAACACAATACCCAAATCAGTCACTGTGATGTAATCAGCAACAGACTGAATGCATTCATGAGTAATGCATGACTGTCCAAATAATGTCCACAGACATGGTGGCTCACTGGAGGGACTTGATTACATCGACTGAAGTGAATCGTTAAAACGCACTGAACGTCGTAAACAGATGAGAATTTATATTAATAAAGAAATAATAAATAGACGGAGTTAGACGTCAGTGCGAAAGAACGCTACATGGTGCAGAAGACAACCTCATGCAGACATTCACACCAATCAAGTAATACGATTGTTGTCATTTTGATTCGTTTGATTCACCAGAAACTCACCAGAAACTCTATAATCTGGACAATTACAGTTACAGTAATAACTGAAGTTAAACCTTTAATACTATTTCTTATAATTAATAGATATTAAAGCTCATTTTATGGATTTGATTCTTCTGAATCATTCATTTAAGTGAATTGAAACTTTCACATGTTGATTCATTTGATTCACCACTTAGAGTGGTGTCCAGAAACTCTAAACTCTATGCTATTTAAAGTAACTGAAGTTATATCTTTAATATTATTGCTTACAAATAATAGCCACCGATGTTACAGTGTGGCTCATTTTAGGGACCTGATTCTTTTGAATCATGCACTTAAAGGAATCTTTGCATATTTTGATTCATTTGAATCTCTAATCTCTAGACTAACTGAAGATAAATCTTTAGAAGAGAGTCCTTTAAAATGAACTAATCATTCAAGTCAAAAACACCTATAAACATCCATAAACATTAGCATTAGCACTCAGATGAATGAAATGAATATCATTTGTTGAGTGAGTTTATTTATTTATTAGCATGAGTGCTAATGTTGTTAATATGGACGCTAAACACAAATATGTTAGCCATTTGTGAGAAAAGTGTTGCTGGGCGACTGGGAGACATGTACTGTATGCTAAGCACAAGCTTGGTACAAGGACTGAGGAACATGTTTGCTTAGCATAAGTTAGCTAATTACTGAGGTGATTTAGCTAGCACATATACCAACAATCAACAGGCAGGATGTTCAACCCAGTCAAAACTATCAAGAATATCAACTTTTCTTTCAGATGTGTTGGTAAATTGCTAAGAAATGATGACATATCACTAAAATTACAAACATTAGCATCGAGTGATTTGGCGTTGTTGTGAATGCTACAGTAAAGCTAATAATTTTATCTACTCCATCTATTTGTATATTAGCAGTTCTTTCATTTCTGTTAGCTTTTTAAGCTGTCTAGTTACAGATACTACATTTATAATCAGTTGTATACTTTTATAACCAACCGTTGCATCAAAAGGCGTACTGCCAGTTACACCAGTTTGGATCTTCGAAGGTGAAATTAGCAATAAGATTACTGAGAGAGATTAATCAGTAAACTTTAAGACCTGTGCTACAGGATTTACTGGTGTGTGAGTGCACACTGCAATACAGATCAAAACAAACACGCTACTTTGTGTTGCTGCCGAATCAGTGCTTAGCTAATAACCTTCTAGCTCTGAGCTGAATTATATTTGCCGAAATCGTAGCAGCTAAACTGATGTTTTACGTCCCCTCAAACTCGCTTGTAGCCGTTTCTAAGCCGCGATTTTGTATTTAATGTTAGCTAGCGTTAGCGTATAACCTGTGATGCCATGTGAGTGAGAACAGGGACGAACTTGTGGATGTTCCACAACCTTAAATATAACCGTCATTGGATAAACGTACGATGGAGTGATCATTAAAAAGTAAATAGTCGTCTAAGAGGATAAACAATAAAAAAAGTTCCATTCTGGAGGTTCGAGGTTGGAGATAGAAGGCATTAATTACGGTTACTCCTCTATGATGTGAATGCACTGTTAACCTGTCTGTATGCTTGCAATGAATTATCGGAAAGGACTGACACCGAGTGACTATTTTATGACTGTAACAAAGAATTTGTTAGAGCAGATCGTGTGTTGCTTTAGCATCAATTGGTTACTGTTACAAACACTAATTAAGCATGACTAGCATTTGCGCTGCATGTATACGCCTGTTACAATTTTTATTTCTCCTGCACACGGTTGCGACTCTGAACACAAACAGCCTCAGGGGATTGTGATGCGCCCAAATTACACATCTTGTGTGTCTTAGTTTATAATCGTAAAAAGAACACCACCAACACCTTATCTTACGGACTCGGGTGTAAATGTGCTCTGTAATTTATCACGTGAATGTACAAAGCTCTTTCTAGGTAAGAGACGCCCAGACCTGAATAACGAGTTCAGTAAGTACGGAGTGTACTTTTAATGCTTATCATCGTTTCTCATCCTCAGTGTCGGTGAGTGAAAAGATTGGCTGCTCCAGAGGCATTTTTACACTCCAGATCTACGTTTCAGATCATGTGCGTTGTCATGGAGCAACTGAAACCCATATTTCTACTCGAGTGGATTCATTCTGGAATGTGTTTACTCGCTTCCAGATCTTACTTGCATTACAGGACAGTCATCTCGTAGCGTTCATTAGCACACCCGGTTTGTTCGACTCACGAAGTGAAAGTGTGGATCACTGCATCGCACAAGTGACCACATGTGTAAAGGAAATGAGTGAATTATTCAACCACGACATTATTTTATTTAGAAAGCTAACCTTAAGAAACTTTGAGGAGCGCTTTTAAAAGGCTACGTGGAACCAAGCTAACAGAACAACATATCATAAAATAAATCATAATTTTTTTTTTAACTTTACAAAAGGTTCTAGAACCCTAAAATGTTCCCCAGCTTTTAAAACGTCGATAGATTAACCCACAACTTTACAACAAAGAGTTTGTACTGCCATGTCAGTTAAGCAGGCAGTTCTTGCTCATGAATTTGTGCCTAAAAATGACCGGACTCTGTAGTAAACGCCAGAAGTTAGGCTTATCAGAATACTCGACAAACTATACTATAGCTAGCAGAGTAGCAGTTTGAGGTAGTTATTGACTCGAAACCAAAACGTTTCATGTCCGTCGGCTAGTTTGCTAATTAATGTGAAAAAGCTACTTGCTAACTCGCTAGCAAAGTGAAGTACCGAATACATTCCATTTCAGACTGAATGACTTTTTGATGATGTTTTAATGATTTAATCATCCATGGGAATATTATAGAAATTTATTATTACTATCACTAAAACATTATTACACACTTTTACACTTACGCTGCATTATTACATCTAAGTGTTCTTAAGAGGCACACAAAATCAATAATCATCTTCCATCCTGCTTTTTTCTGTCTCTCAGGTTCATGACAACCTCCTCGCCTCTCTCTGTCTCTCTCTCTCTGTCTGTCTGTCTCTCTCTCTCTGACTCGCTGTCTGTCTCTCTCTCTCTCTCTCTCTCTCTCTCTCTCTCTCTCTCTCTCTCTCTCTCTCTCTTGCCCTTTTGCCCTCTTCCCTTACTTCACCCAGTGTGAGATCACTGGCATGTGGGTGGAGGTGGGTGGGGTTTCGCTCTGCTCTAATCATGACTTGCCACCTGTTCTTGGCACCCTGTTGACCCCGATGACATACCCTTGGGGCAGCTACTTACAGAATCTACCACCTCGACTTAAAGATGGTTAAAAATCCCCCTTCTGGTTAATACGACCTCCATGTTGGATTTTTTTTACCCAGTGAGAAGTGGAGATCCTGAATATCTTGTTCCAGGGTAGAGAGGAACTACAGGGGGAACTGATTCCTGTGCTCTACACTGCCCCCTGTTGGTCAGGATAATATCCGCAGCTCTGTCAATGAAGGAAAATATTTAGACTATTTTACATTGTTAAAAAAAATATTAATTAAATGTAACTATAAACAGATAAAAAAGGTTGTGTTATTATATTACTACTGCAAACATTTACAAGTCCGTTATTCTCCCTCCATAGTAAAATAAATAAAATAAAAATGATGTTTCAAAAATGAACACTATTTAGGAATTTAATTGAATTTAATTTAATATCATTTATTTAAATTAAAAGTGAAAATAATATTTCACTTTATTATTTAGAATTAAACTATTATTATTATTATTATTATTATTATTATTATTACTGTTATTATTGAATTAAGTATTATGCAATGTTATTAAATATATATCTATTTATTATTATTATTATTTTTCTTTACATATTATGTATCCATGAAAATATAGTTAATGTTTATATATATTTATAAATATTTAAATCAAATTGCAGTTTCAAAAATTGTTGTACACATCTCTACAAAAAAGAGCATGTACTAAATTTGCTTCCAATTAAATTCTCTAACCTCGGTCACATGTCTCTCCACCAGAGCAACTTACAGAAGTGCTTGTGCTGTGAAGTCTCCATCAATAAATACATCCTGGTACTGGTTCACTGGGTCATGGACTAATAATAACTAATAATATCTCTCTCTCTCCCTTTCTCTCTCTCTCTCTCTCGCTCTCTATTTTTTAGCTATATTGAAGCGTTGATAACTGGTTTTAGGCAGGAGAGCCACAGACTTCCCCCTTCTTCAGAAATGGTTTGTTCCATTCTGACACACACGGCCCTTGTGTTTCAGGTGTTCCAGGAGCGTCCCTTGTGTTTCAGGTGTCGTTGGATGTCTGACTCTTGACTTGAATCTTGACATCTTCACTATATAAAGTTTTAAGATGGAAGCAAATGAGGATTTTTTAAAATGTAAAATTAAAACGTGACGAACCACATTTGAAAATAAATGAATCACACATGAAAACGTTGAGTCACATGAAAATGAAGAAATCACACGTGAAAATGATTGAATCGTATGAAAAAAGTGAAAGTGGTCTAAAAACCATGTTGGAAGTAAAGTGACTTTTCTGTAAGGGAATTTATACAAATCATCAGAATTTATTCCAACGTACCGTTTCACCTTCAGATTTTATGCTTGATAAAGCACAGGAAATTCAGTGATTTCCTGAAGAAATCACTTCAGGAAGAAAACGTTTGTCTATAAGATTTCGGCTTATTAGCCCTGAGACGTCCTTTTGTCCTTATGTTTATAGTGGAGACTGTGACTGCAGATTTAGTGCGTCATGTTAAACTGGTATCTATAGGGTTCCATTACTTTTGAGCAATATTGTCCCCATAGAGAAGAGAAAGACAGAATGCTTGAGATGCCTCACTGAGTGTAAATCATGTAGAGGCCACTGTGGATTTTTGTGCACCACCTCAAGCAGGTACACCGAGTACAGCTGGGCCTCAAATAAAATGTGTGTGTGTGTGTGTGTGTGTGTGTGTGTGTGTGTAGTGTGTGTAGTGTGGGGGTGGATCCTTCTGCGGTACCAGGCAGCACCTTGTACAGGTACATTGGCACAGTGAGCACACACATGCACTCTCTCTCTCTCACACATGCTTTCAGGTTTTAGTCACATGATCATGGATTAGCTGTTCCACAACATGCCTTTTCATGCCATTCAGACACACACACACACACACACACACACACACACACACTGCTACCTAGGAATGTGTAAGGAGATAGAATGACAGGATAATCGTTTAAGTGTGTCGCTTTACATTGTGTGTGTGTGTGTGCGCAGACAAAAGGCAAGCTGACCAAATACACCACCTAAGAGATGATTAGAGAGAGAGAGAGAGAGAGAGAGAGAGAGAGAGAGAGAGAGATGGATATCTCCCTCTCCTCTCATCTTTCTTTCATTCTTTCTTTCTCACCCTCTTTTTCCTATTCTACACTTCTTTCTCCATCTCTTTACTCTCTTTGAATCGTTCTCTCTTTTTCCATCTACTCTATTTACATTTCTCCTTTAACCTCTCTTTTTTTTTTAAAAAAATCACTTTTTCATCATCTATTTCAGCCATCACTCTATCCTTATCCAACCCCCCCATGATTGCTTTGCATTTTCCCACGGCCTCTCTCGTCCCTTTTTTTCTACCTGTTTCTCTCTCTCTCTCACACACACACACACACACACACACACAGCCTATCACCATCCTCCTCGCTCCCTTTTCATCTCTTTTCTCTTCCTTGTTTGTAACGCCTCAGTGCTCATGGTTTCCATAGCAACTGCATGTTCATGGAGATCATGTAGTGGAAACTTCGGCTGATTCAGAGGTAAAAACGCCCTTTAATCTTTTCCCCACAGACAAAACACAGGTAGATACACATGTGTGTTTTGTCTGGATTTCTCCACAATCAATTCCAAAACTACAGAATGTTTATCACTAAAAAAAAATCACAAACATGATAAAATAAACCCCCTCACCTTACATCAAGCTCCTCAGTAACGAATCGCTCGATCGCACGGTGTAGATTTATTTTCTATAATAGCAGCTCACAGGTTTATATTAATGCGCTCGTGTAATCGTTGACCTGTGAGGAGACATTTCTATAACATTTATGGAAGGAGTCTCCAGTGTCAGCGCTTTGTAACCTTACACGCTGCATTTTCTTTGTCTTATTAACTTCAAGAGAGAGAATAAAGAGATGCTGGTGAGGGAACGACTGTTTATAGCTGCTGTAACGTAAGTAAGAACAGGAACAAATTCGTTTTGAGGACGTTCTAAAATATTAAGACACAACGGAAACACTTATAGAATTTGTAATGGCTTTAATGGAAACTGTAATGGTCCCTGTGGGTCTCTACTGGTAATTTGTTTCCTCCTATTGTTGGCAGGTTATGTCTAGTGGATACCATTAAGGACCAGTAATGCTAATGGTGATTTAATGGTTAGCTGATGGTTTTTAATGGTATACATAGTGGAAACCATTAGAATTTCTGTATTATGAGTTCTATAGTTTTTTTTTCAGCAGGGAAAAGAGGAATAAGAAAGTAGAACTATCCAAAAGGTATAGTTTTACATTTCAGAAGTGGACTGGTCAATCCTTTCCTCCCACGAGTTTATAACTCCATTTTGATGGCGTTAATTGTTCCACACATTGTAGATGCGTTTTTCGCAGATTGGTGAACCTCTTCCCATCTTTACTTCCGAAAGACTCCGCCTCTCTAAGATCCTCTTTTTATACCCGATCATCTTACTGACCCGTTCCCAATCGACCTCCAGCTGTTTCTTTTCACTAACACTTACTTTTCCAGCCTTTTGTTGCCCCGTCTCAACTTTTTTGAGACGTAATGCGGCCATGTATGTACGGTATGTATACTCAGTTTAAATATTTGATAACTTTTCTATGTTCTGTTGTGAATAACATACGGGTTTATGAGATTTGCAAATCATTGCCTTCAGTTTTTATTTACATTTTACACCGCGTCCCAACTTTTTTGGAATTGGGGTTGCAGTAACACATTCAGGAAGAGAGACGCAAACTTTTCCACTGATGTTGTGCTGTTTTTTTTTTTTTTTGTTTTTTTACCATGTGATAAATGTATAAATATCTTGCTAGCTGGTTTAATCTGTTAAACTTTATCCATGAAAATTCTCCCTTAATGGTAGTTACTCAGAAAGTCATGAAACTCTATTTGAGTAAACTGATGTATGTTGCATCTATTGTATAAATCTAGCTGAATTATAATTAGTTGTTAAAAAAAATAAATAAAAATTCCAGTACATCTTTTGTGCCGTATTTGGCTCCATTCATCCATTCCCCACAACACCATGCTACCACCACCATGCTTCACAGTAGGGGTGTTTTCTACATGTTTAAGCGACCATATGAGAATTTCATGTTGTTGTTGTTGTTGTTTTTGTTTTGTTTTTTTTTAAAAACATCGTCTCCACAAATCAATGCAGTCCTGTGAACATTCTGTCTCATGTGACCCGTGGATCTATCGAGCTCTTTTAGAGAAATGAAAATTCTGCTTACTCACTAACCCCCTGTTTCATTATTTTCCCAAGAGCTAAATCTTCTAAAAGCTCATGAAAGCCGCACCTGTTCGGCATCGTATCACCTGAAACGCACGTCCGATCGCACAGACACTGCAGATCAGCTTTCACTCTCCGATTTGTGGAGTCTTTGTTCATTTCCTGCGTTCCCTCAGGTGTTCGGTGATCTCAGTAGCGGATTGTGTGTTACTGAAATACAGAGCCCCTTTATTACTGAGCCAGATGGAGTGAAAGGTCTGTCAGGACATAAATAATATAAAAATCAGCCTGTATGTGGGAATTATAGAAAACCGTTCTGATTTAATTTGGGACAGTATGTGATGTAATAAACACTAGCTGCACTGTCGAGGCTTTACTCTCCCCCATAATTCCACACTATAAATAGACAATCTGATTAAGTGTGCGTGATAAAAAGACGACAGGACCTTACAGGCAGTCAGATCTTAACAGTAACTCAAATGTCACCGCTAACTCAGTGCGAGTCGAGATGGAAAGATGAAAGAAGAAATAAAAAAAAATACAAACCACCGAAACGCATCTGGAGTTTGTTTGCTCAAGATGTCAAGAACATGAAAGTGTACATTTAGATGTGTGTGTTGTTAATTATACCATATTGTGGTTCTAGCAAATCTGGTTCTACTTCAGTGACTCGACATGCTCAGGGCTTTAAACACCGGCTGTTATTGCGTTAGTGTCGATGTCACAGAAAAAGCTTTTGGCACTGAAGTTAGCCACGATGTCATTATTATTATTATTATTATTATTATTATTATTATTATTATTATCATAATCATCATTATTTTTTTTTTTTTTACAAATGTCATAGTGAAAGATTGCTCCATATTACCTGAATGAATTCCTCTAGGCTATATAGTTTATATTAGTAGTTATTAATCTAAACTAGTTAAACTGGTTAAAAAAAATCCTAGAAGTTGCATCTATACTTTCAGTTATTACTCACTCTCACACACACACACACACACACACACACACACACACACACACACACACACACACACACACACACACACACACACACACGTTTTTGGAAGAAGGGAGGAAACCAGAGAACCAGGAGGAGGAAACCCACACGGACACATGGAGAACAGGACACAACCTCAGATACAAATACAAAAAAAGTACAAATACAAACAGGAAACTGTAGAAAGCCACACTACAAAAATGACAGTGGATTTAAACCCGGATATTGAAATGAACATGCGCTGAAACATGCTGTGTGTCGAGCTTTAGCATCTGCATGTTTATATAATGAGTCATGAATCTGTTTTGGTAAGTTAAGGCCACCCCACACGAGCTCCGTGCCCCGCTCTGGCCACCCCAGTCAGTCCTGTGCACAGGTAGAGACACTAAGCGGATTATTTTCTCATGCTGACTTTCCACTGAAGCTGCTGCGTTTTTGTTTCCTGACATTTCCGGCATCGCATAAATAAAGCACCAACCAGGCGGCTTTATTTTATTTTATTTTTTGCATGTTCCTAAACCTTTGGAAGTGGTTTTCACCACGATGGGCAGTTTGACCACTAATTGTGCTCCTGAGGTTTAACCCTGCTTACATAACATCATGCTTATGCTGATACGACTGGATGCATGCAGCTTTTCCGAGTGGAATCAGATAATCCAAAACATCAGATGAATATCACACATCAGATGAGTTCACAAGCAGTTTCGGGTCTTAAGGTCATCTAGCGCTTTGGAAAAAATGGATTCTTTGATGGTCCATTGGATAAATACAAGTTCTTAACTTCCAAGACATGCTTGTATAATTCCTTTTCTAGTCTGTCTCGTAGTCTCTCCTTTTGTCTATTGAAGTCTTTTGAACTTTTTTCTTATCACTTCACTTAACCCTTTGAAGTTGCCCTCTGTATGTTATTCTCCCAAGAAAACGGAAATGCTCACGTTAATTCTCACTCTCCTTTATATTATTTATATATATATATATATATATATATATATATATATATATATATATATATATATATATATATTTCTTTTTTCAACAATACTGTTGCGAGCAAATGACTGGTAAATTTACGCTGAACTGATGTTAAATCAGTGTTCAAATCTGACTAGCCTAGCATGTCGCATTGCAATGCTAAATTTACATTTAGCTACAATCTAGCTAGCTGAATTTAACATCGAGTACGGCTCCGAAGTTAAACTTCTTAAGTTTTGCACGTTACGGTGTTTCATAACTGAAACGTTTTTTAAAAATGGCCAATCAAAAGATTCTGATTCCGAGTTTCATGACTCGAATTAGCTGCGAATGACCTGAACACACTGCTACGTGTTCCTTTACTCAGTCACGCTACAGTCAGCCTGAGCTCTCTGGAACTCTTTTGTTCTTTTGTTATTTATAAATTCCAGAAGAGATAAGAGATAAGCGTGTGCCATGGAAGTACAGTATAGAAATGATGTCCCAGGTCACTCGGTCAACTTTGATTACACAAAGATAAAACTGATCCAAGATGTAAATTCTGATCATGCATCTTGCATGATTTTGAACTTTGTTTAATGAAAAAAGTTGGCTTTTTTGTGACTTGGGTCGTCATTTCCATGTTCTCATGGCACGCTCTTATCTCATGGAATTTATAAATACTCCAGAGTTCCAGAGAGTCCAGGCTGAGTGTAGCGTGATTGAGTAAAGTAAAGCGGAAAAAAAACAACATTTTTTGTGTTGAATAATATAGATAAAATAATCATTAATTGGATGGCATGGTGGGGTTAGTGGTTAGTACGCTGCCTCTAGGGTTGGGGTTTCGAATCCAGCCTCCGCCCTGTGGGCTCAAAGTTTGCATGTTCTCCTTGTGCTTCGGGGGTTTCCTCCGGGTACTCTGGTTTCCTCCCACAGTCCAGAGACATTTGTTGTATGCTGATTGGCATGTCTAAACTGTCTGTAGTGTGTGAACGTGTGTACGATTGTGCCCTGCGCTGGGTCGGCACCTGTCCAGGATGTCCCCCGCCTCATGCCCCGAGTCCCCTGGGATAGGCTCCAGGCTCTCCGCGACCCTGCGTGGGATAAGCACTACAGAAAATGGATGGATTATTATTATATATATATATATATTATAAATATAAACTTTCAATCTTTGTACTCATGTATGACAGAGCAGTGCTATTACTGTTATACATGTATTCATTTTGCAGACTCACGGCTCTCCCACGGCATGTAAACACATCGCACAATTATCGAGAATCGGACACAGTTGCACGTTACAATGTGATTAGATTAGATGAGATTAGACCTAGAGCTCAGAACATGAAAGACCTGACAACATGAGACACAACCTGATTCCTCATGCAACAAAACAGATTCAGAGTCAGAATCATTTTCAGTATCAGATTCAAGTTCAGAGTCAGAGTCAGAATCGGGTTTCCGATTCACAGACTAAGAATCGGATACAGAGTTAGTTTCCGATAAATACGATTCAGAATCAGAATATATTTTTATAATTCACATCAGCGTGATATGTTATGTTGTCTTACTCTACCGTCTTTCAATACATAAAATAAAACTACATCAAATCTAATAAACCGTAAACGTGAAATGAACAGTGCAATAATGTCTAATAATCAGGTTTTTCGTCATATTGTTGTAATTACAGTATGTGCAGATGCTATAAATATTTTCAAATGTAGGCTATTTAAAAAAAATGCTGTAATATACAAATAAGACAAGAGTGGATTACAGTTTATTTTACAGGTGCAGTCCATGAGATATGGATTCTAAACACATTAATCATTAAATGAAGGTAAAATAATAATAATAATAATAATAATAATAATAATAATAATAATAATAATAATAATAATAATGCTGATGCCCGGTTAATCTCCAAAAGTGAAAATAAAGTGTGTACAGTGTGTTTAGACATGTGCTTACTCCGCCACCTGGTGGTAAAGCAGTAACACTACAGGCTGCCTTGGCTTTTTAACGTCAGAGAAAAGACATCTGTTATTTTACTCTCCAGTGAATAACACCAGTCTTTCAAGACGATATCCGATTATTACCAGGTGCACAGACAGGTGCAGCCCCAGTCTATAATTTCTGCCTTTCTCCTACTGAATGTGTCAAAATGACAGAGTGAAAAATACTGTGAGAAATTCTGGCACGTCAAGTTATTTCTCTTTTACTCAAATGCTTTAAATTCTTTCATTTTTACTCTTAACTGGTTTGATATGTTTTCATACTTAGCCCTTCATGACGTTTTATAACCGTTTCTTTTCGCTATATTGTGCATTTACAGACTGGAACTGGTTTATAACGGAGGGTTTCTGATCATCATGATGATGATGATGATGTTAATGTGATGATGAAGCTTTGTATGAAATGTTTGTTATTATTACAGCATGAAATAAAGGAACATAAGTACGTAAGAAATAAAACACCGTGTGTTCCAGTAAAATCATGAACAGCGGAGAGGTGCGATGAAGCGGAGATACTGTTACCACTCTGAAGATCATTTTCCACCAACAGCACACCCTGAAGTGTCTTATTCTTCTTCCAGCACAACGATTCACAAACTCGAACGATTACAACTATAATAATTACAGAATGACACGTTTTGAAAATCTGTTTATAGTTAGATTGAACGTTGTGTCTGTGTGGCTTCCATCCGTTCTTTAGCTTCCTAAGAGAGGTTCTGTTTAGAACCCTTTCTGAGAGAGAAAGCATCAGTTGTAGGATTCTACACAGAACCTCTTCAAAATTTACACTTTAAAAAAAAAAAAAAAAAGTGTGCTGAATTACTTTTAGGAGCTACAGAAAAACCTCTATACTGAACACCCTGTGCTTAGTGAAGATGAATGGATGAACGGATGGATGAAAGTATAATGAACGACTCAATGGATAAATTGATGGATGAATGGATAAAGGGATGGTTGAGTGAAGGGATGGAGGAGTAGGTGGATGCACAGTTGAATGAACGAACGAATGAAAGAAAATGGATGGATGAATGCATGGACAAGTGAATACATGGATGATAACCGAGTGGAGGAATGGATGAACGGATGACCAAGTGGAGGAATGGATGAATAGATGGATGAATGGTTAGATGGATGAGGGATGGATGAATTATTCAATATGGTGACAAAAATGAATGACTGGATGATAACTGGACGAATGAGTAAATAACGAATGGATTAATGAATGCTCGAATGAATGGATGGGTGGATAGATATATGGATGATGGATGAATAGATTATTTAATGTGGTGAAAAAACGAATCACTGGATGGTCTGATGAATAAATGAATGGATGACTGGATAAATGAGGTTTTCATTTACGCAAGTATAGAAACAATTAAAATGACAAACAGCATCTTTAAATTGACGGATGGATGAATGGACGGATGGACGGATAAAAGTATAACGAACAACTCAATGGATAAAATTGATGTATAAATGGATAAAGGGATGACCGAGTGAAGGAATGGATGGATGGATAGACGGATGAGGGACGAATGAATTATTGAATATGGTGACAAAAATGAATGAAAGGATGATGGATGGATGGATGAGTAAATGATGAATGAATTAATGAATGTTCTAATGAATGGATGGGTGGATAGATAAATGGTAGATATATGGATGATGGATGAATAAATAATTTAATGTGGTGAAAAAATGAATCACTGGATGAGTAAATGGACTGATGAATAGGTGAATAGATTAATGGATGGATGGATGGATGCATGACTGAATAAATGAATGAATGAAAGGCTAAATGAAGTTATGTCATTCATACAAGTAAGTAAGTATGGATGGATGGACGGATGAAGGAAGGCTGAATGAACGAATAAATAAATGTAGTTCTGCCACTTTTCACAGATACAGAAACATTTGAAGTCAGAAGTTTCACATAAACGTGTTCCTGTCCTCTCTTCTGGAGGATAATTCGGGTCCAGCGGGGGCGTGGAGACGAGTGCGGGAGTTGGACGATCTGTAAAAGTAGTTCTCTGCATCAGCGATCCTGCATGTCCTTGTTTCCACAACACTCTCCTCACTTCATTAGCCTTGTAAAGGTTAAACCTTCATCTCAGCCGAGACTTCACCCACAGCCCCCGGCTTTTTAATAAGCACTTTTTAGCAAACTGTAACCGGATCTTTCAGGTCCTGAAGCCTCCCAGAGGTCCGGGTCTAAAAAAATAATAAACCTCTGAGGAGATGTACAAGTATTTTATTATTTCCATTTGCATGCGCAGACTACGAGAGGCGTGTCTTTGAGCCCATATATGGAAATGCAGGTGTGTCAGTGAGTGTGTACATGCAAATACAAGCAGCTCTGAGTGGACATGCCCAGCTTGCCTTTGTTTTACCTTAGATAGATATATGTATTAAATTTCTGAAACAATTTAGTACGAGATATACACAAAAACAGAAGCAATCAGGCTGGGGCAAATACTTTTTGACAGCACTGTATGGAAGTCTTGAGGTAGACAAAATTAATCTACTGCCTTTGGCGTATATAGAATACAAGTTGCATATCTTTGAGTCCATATATGGAAATGTGGGTGTGTCCATGAGGACGTGCCTTTAAGTCCATATATAGGAACCAGGGTGTGTTACATAAAGCCATATATGGAGGTCTTCTAGTAAAAACAAAGAATGTTTGTATATATTGTCAACAACAGGCGTGTCTTCAAGTCCATATATGGAGATGTGGGCGTGCGATTAAGTGTGTTCATAGAAATATGAGTCGTCTTCGGTCCCAGCACGGGATTCTTAGGGAGACTCGGTAGTGTGAAGCAGTTAGGGATTAAGGGCGTTACTGTGTTTTCATCCACACACTGAGTTATTAAAAAGGGCCACAGAAGTATTGCTGAGTTCCACATTTTCTATTCCCGCTCCATCATCCGTCCGTCTATCCATCCATCCATCCATCCATCCATCCAGATCCTCCTGCTCTGTAACTTGAGTATTCACTCTCTCGCTCACTCTCTTTTTTTTTCCTGCCACTAAATAATTCAAATCATTCAGCCTTGAAGCTGACAAGCACTTTACTTGTGGAGTGCAAACTAAAACCTTGCTGTCTGTTAAATCTCAATCTCTCAGACTCTTCACCCCTGATGTTAAAAAAAGAAAAAAAAAAAAATGGGAGAAGCCACATTTCAAAGTTTGTACAGCCCCTGCCCCTTAAACGGTGTCAAAATAAATAAATAAATAAATAAATAAATAAAAGGGGGAAAAAAAACCTCCCCTCCCAGAAAATTTGAAATATAACCAGAGATTCTTAATTAAACGAATGAATTAATAATTAAAGAAAAACACATTTTGGTTGTTCATTCCTTCATTTCTTTTTATTTATTTATTTATTTATTTATTTTATATAGAATGAAGGAATCAGTTCATTAATGTTTGTTCATTCATTCACACGCCTTTAATTTATTTCTTCTTCAGTATTTATTTATGTAGTAAGTAATTCTTTTTCTTTCTTTCTTTGGCAAAAACAGTCACAAAGGCCTGAAATTTTTTTAAAAATAAAATCTAATGTGCAGCAGAAATCCGACTGCATTTTCCCAGGTTGAACAGCAGGGGGCAGCACTGCCAGCAAAGTTCACACCGAAAATGGTTCACCATGAACAATCTCTCTGGTTAAGGAGGAGATTGAGACACATGTGAAGAGGTAAGGAGTTCAATCAGTATTCAGGATTCAGCTGCGATGATGGATAACGTGTCTGATCAATCTCACGACGCCTGCTCTCGGAAGCGGCTGTAAACTACACACAGGCTCGTAACCGGTCATACCTTCACATTCATATGAACATTCTTATAGACTGTATAAGCGGTATAAATGATCACACGTCTTGCTCGCACGCGAGTAAGGAGACGTCTGTGTGAGACGTAATAAAATAAACATGTTATTACACAGGTATACCTACTATACTGGGTATAATTCATATAATAAAGAGTTTATTATTATGATAAACAGTGAGTACAGTGGAAAGGTCTCATTTACAACAAACATTTTAATTTAAATTACGTGCGATTTCGCTGATTCGAGTAGTTTGCCACAAAAAAAAAACAAAAACAAACAAAAAAAGCACAAAAAACTCCACAAACTGCATCGCAATTTAGCACAATCGAGCTTTTTTTTTTGGCCACAACTGTCACAAAACTGTGAACTCCTGTACGGACTGAATATTACACTAACCACGAGCAGTTTAATTTCCTCAGTGAAACCCACTCTGACTAATCCGAGCTGATTGATGGTTTATAATCACCCGAGTCGCTCCGTTCGTGACGAATCGATCTCTCTGTACTTGCGACATTTTTATCCCGAGACTCTGCGTGTGGCGTGGAAGTGTTTCCAAATCCACTTGTGCGACAAGGCTCTTGTTAAAACTTCTTTTTAACCGAGCCTTCTGAAACATCCTTGTGTTTGATCTATTTTTTTTTCCCCTTTCTTTTTTTTTTTTTTTTTTTTTTTAAATCTGTTCTGCCTCGAACCGGTTTGCTATCAGGATGAAAATGGAGCGACAAAACAACATAATGGCTTCCTGCTGCGCTCATGTTCGATTTACTTCGACATTCCTGCAGCTCCGACGTGTTTACAGGACGTTCTCCAGCCTTGGAAATAAAGGAATTATTTAACAGAATATACATAAAGGGAAACATTATTTTTGAGGAAAATGGAAAAGGGGTTAGTTTTTGAACAAATATGTTTTAAAATTGTATTTTTCGCTCTAAATATAATGTGTTGAATAAAACATGCTGTGATTCTGTCTAGAACCTTCAGCACCTTTTCGAGCACAGACAGTTGGCATCTTTATCATTTTCACGCCAAGCAATTAGTGTCTGTGTCCATTGGTTACAGTGAAAGAGGCGTGGCCTCTGTGTCAATCAGTTACCGTGAAGGAGGCGTGGCTTTTCTTCACATCATATCTCACTGAAATGGCTCTTAATCTTGGATTGGATCATCAGACTGATATTTCAGTTACTACATTCCAATGACCGTCTTCCACTGATCCATTTTTCGAAGTGAATGTTTGAGAAGTGAGGAAGTTCTCTAAAAGCATCGCTTCAGTTCAGGAGGTCTCATGCCGAGATCCATCATAACGGCCGCTGGGATCCTTACACACGATCAGACATGGAACATGTCACACACACACACACACACACACACACACACACACACAGGATCTTGCTGTAAGTGGTGCCTTAGAGTCCCCCAGACCACCAGGGGGTGCTATGATTTTTAAGGTCGCCCCGCTTGTCGTGTGAAAAGAATAGAAACTGCAATTTATGTTAACTAAATTAAATCAATCACCTACAGGTCTTTTCAGAATGGTCACAACTCGAATAATTTGTTTCTTGTAACGAAGGAGAGGGGCTCAAACAGCCCTGAGGGTGCCAATACTTTACTTTTGTTAAAAGCACTGTGAATATGGAGTGCAGTCTTTCTCAGGGGACATTAAAATACCGTAAAAACAAACAAACCCTGAAGCAGTCATGTATTTTCTTCCACTGAATCTTGGCGATACTGTTGACCAATCGATAGCCTGCACTCATTCTAGCTCCGCCCACACATCCTACTTAATCGTATTCAGTATTTTATTCATTTATTTATTTTTTTTACACATGGTCATTTAATAAATCGGGGCCGGAGCTTCTGATGCAGAATTAGACAGATGATGGAAAATCGCAGCGCACAGAAGTGCATAAAAACAAAATAAAACCCATTTTAAAAAACACTTATTGTAATTACTATCAGGCAGTCAGTTATTTCCTTTAAAACGTTAGTGTGAAATCTTTAAAGGAATCTAAATACAATATAAAATCACAAATTGTCACCTAAGCCCACCTCATTCGTTCAAGCCCCGCCCCTTTTACAGTCATCTCCATCTGAACTGATTGTCCCTATAATACAAATCAGCCATAACTGGACATTATTATTATTCCTTATTTTTTGGTAGAGTTCATGTTCAGACAGTGAATTACAGGACAGACGGAGCTTCCGAGCAGGAATAAACCCGAACTGTATTTACAAGTTCAATCTGCGTGCGCGTTCTACAGCTACGCCACGTGAGCACATAAAACGTGATTCAGTCCTGACCTTGAAGTTCATCTGTAATAAACCGGGTTCTTGCTGGCATCTAATATACCACAAACCCCATGCTGATGGATTATGAGAAAATAACTCCGTGGTAAAATTAAAGCATTTCATCACTGAATTATTAAAGTACATTCGATCTGAATTATTGAAACCTTTTTCTAGGTGGAAGAATTCAGCGTAAAGGTTTAGCCATGTCCGTGATTTAAGCAGCGTCGAGTCTCAGCACTGCAGTCTGGATAATAAACGTGGCACTGACTGCTGATGGGTTTCAATGCTAAAAGGCTAACATCTGTCATCTCTCAGGCTACAACGTTAGCTCATTAGCATGCATGGTGCAGCTTCAGCAGCTACAAGCTGAATATAAAAATCGATGCGTTAAGGAAAACGAACATCGTAGACGTTTCACCTCTAAAACGGTTTGGAATTCATTTCTAAACGGAATTTGCTGTTTTCTCTCAAGTACCTGCATACGTTTTTACTCGTTTCAGTAATTCCAGACTTTTTTTTTTTTTCAGGATAGAAACCCAAACCCTGCAGCTCGTCACGTTATCTAAAAACAACAACAACAAAAAAAAGGGGGTAAACTCCTTTGTTCTGAAGATGTCGGAAAACAAAAGTTCCAGCTTGACCCCTGACAGAGGAGACTCCTTCCATAGATTAAATAGTAACAGCTCATTACCCACAGCTCACAGTCGCTGTTACTATAGAAACGATAACGTATTAGAACGAGCGCATTATTATAAACCTGCACTAAACATGTCAGAGAAAGTTAATCACCAACCGATCAGACTCTATAACTGTACAGCACGGTGGTGTAAAGTGTATACACCGTACCACGTCCCGGGGTTCTTCTGAAAAAGATTCTGTCCGCGTCAGAGTTAGCCAAACAGTTTATAATAACGTTATAATTGATGAGCTAATTTTCTGCATCGTGTGGCGTTCGCATTTAAAAAGGACGAGCGCCGCTCGTGTTTCCCAGAATGCTAATTTGGATATATGCTCTTGTCTAAGATTTACAGCATAGAAATTCCTCTCATTCCACTTCTCCACGATCAGCAAATCTACCCTCGGTTAGTCGTTCCCTGCTCCGGATTTGCTGACGCTCTCCATGTGCGTTACCCAGTAAAACGTTCTCCCGGAAAATCAGCCCGGTTTTACAGCGTCGTCTGTCGTTGTTAAGGCTAGTGGGCCACGTAATTAACTGTTCGGAATGAGACAGATAAGCCGGCGCGATGACGGTCTCATTCCTCCGACTGAAAGCCGACCCCTGGAATTTAATTACTAATACATGAGCTTTAATTGAACTTCTGTCGGAGTGCATGCCCGGAGTAATTAAAATGTGACCGAGATACGCTTTTAAATGTTAATCAGAGAATCTGCGCCCTATTATGAAAAAGCGAAGATGGAGACGAGATCCTGAGGAAGGCGCGCTGGAGTCATCAGCGAGGCCCTGGGTATCCAATCTCAGCGTTAACGCCATCTATCACATCCCCCAGGCAAACATTATATCTCCTGCGGTGCTGCGAGCCCGTTTAGTGGATGATTAAAAATGAATTTTATTAAACAATATATCAGAGGTCTTCAATCCCTGAGAGTCTCAAGAAAGTGCATTTTCCAACTGCTGCAGCTCGCAAAACACTGTTCATCATCACCTGGAGCTGGTTAAAACCGGCACAGAACGGAAATATGGGACGTGCAGAGCGTGTTTGTGGGTCGGATTTAAAAAAAAGTAAGTAAGTAAGTATATGCAAATGTCTGACTATAAAAATACTTTACGAACCCGTGCTTTTAAGGATAATACACAATCTTACATACTATACCGCACTGATTAATATTTTAGAGATTATTTGGTCTAGAGGCTTATTTCAAAATCCACTCACAGTTTAGCGGTTAAAAAACAACCGCGTTTGGATCATAATCCGATTTTCACAATCTACAATTTTTAAGCTGTAACGTAGATGTACGAGAAACAGCAAGCTTTCAAACAAGACCTTTTAACCGCTATACGTTTTGTTATTCAGTCCCTACACCTCAGTCGACTGTCCGGAGATCACGAGGGTGAATCCTGGCGATACAGAAGAGCCAAACTGGCCGTGAGCTCTGGTGCGAGGGGTATAGGGGTGACACTAGTCAGTGAGCATCTGTGAGCTCGTGTATTTAGAAGGCGGCGGATAGCAGAAGGCTTTCCCCTACATGTATTACGCCGGCCTGCGATGCTGAAGGTGGCTTCACGTGTTTCTTAGGATGAGTTAGCTTGAAATCCAAAGGGGGGGGGGGGATAGGTACAGCTTCGAGTTCTTTGCTCATGATGAAGTATAATAAAAATACAAACTGCCAAAGTGTGAAGGTAATAAAAGGAAAAAGTAATAAAGTGAAAAAGAAATCTCTGCTTCCAATCGCCCAGATTTCCCGATATTGGTTTCCCAGTATTTTCCCATCTAAAGGAGCGTTAACGAAGTAAGAAATAAAACACGGCATGGTGGTGTGATTATTTTCCTACAACAGCACACTCTAAAAAGTGTCATTTCTCACATACTAGAGAACTACTCCAACTTTTCTTCATTTAATCATGTGTTTATGTACAGATGTCCTGTGAATCGAACCCACAACCTTCCGGTCTTTAGCGCAGCACCGAGCCGGCCCCGTCCCGACGCCAACCTCACGTCTTGAACACCACCGATAAAACAAAGCTTTTACATTTTAAACGTTTATCGATCTCCATTAAACCACAATAACACGCTCTGATATAACTAGCTCGTAATAATTACAGCTTAAACACTTACTGATATCGATATTATATTATACACAGTAAAGCATTTATGATTCTCCCAAAGCTTTTTTTATGTTGGATAATCACGGCCCGATTCGGAACGTAAATTAAACAAATTTGTTTAATTCAATCCAATAAAACTTTAATCATCCGATAACTACAACTGCTCATTTATTACAGACATTAAGTTTTCAGAATTTTTTTTTTTTTTTTTAAAAAACATCTCTGGATTTTGCGGCGATAATAAATGAACCCCATACTGTACTGTAGTTAGGGATCTACATCTACATCTCTGTAAAGCTGCGTTGTGACGACGTCTAGTGTTAAAGATCATGTTACAAATAAAACTCAAACCGAATTCAATAAAGTACAACATTTTTAAAGAAAATGTTTCATTGTGCGTTTAACTTTGATTTGAATTTTCATCTGGGGTTGGAGATGAAAATGCTTTTTAAAGCAGTGCAAAAATAAACAAAAAACCAACTAAATAATAAATTTGTAAATCGGACATTTCATGTTTATTTTTAATGGACTTGTTAGAATTGCACTGCAGACTATAATAGTCAAAATAATTCATTATAATAAAAATGGCTTTTTATAATTGGATCTCTCTGTAAACCTTTACATAATAGAAATATAAGAGTAAATAAATAGTAAACAAAAAAAATAACCTAAAACCGAACCTAAACAGTAGACGCAGTATAGCCTGCCTCTTCTTCTGAATAGAAGATGACGTAGTGGTGATTTTCTTTTGGCGTGGTCACATGATATAATTATGGCGCCCTGTTTACAGTATAAGCACTTATTACGCCTATTATAAACACTATATTATAAAGTGAACCGCCGCATGAGGTTGAGTTGGAGGATCTCAGCACCCAAAGAGCCGAGTTCCTCAGAGCGCCTCTTGGGCCGGGCGTGGTTCTGTGGACCTGTGAGTATTTAAATTGATCTCTGGAGCAAGTTAGGATTCAGAGCTGAACACATTACAGGAATGATCTGATCTCCAGCTGAAGGCCTTTCAGTGTAAATGTCTTCCTCCATTTCTACGCTCAGACACCGCAGAGCCACATCCGGCACCTGGCTCCGGGACACGCAGGACTAAAGGGCTCCTCCCATCAGACAGGCCGAAAGGTCACCTTTGATTTGCTCAGGCTGCCGCGGCTGAGCAGAATCTTGCCTGGGAAACGTACGAAAAAAAAAAAAAAAAAACAGAACAAAGAACAAACAAGTTCGATTGTGGAAAATCTCCGAACGAACAACGGATCAGCGTGGGTCAGCGCTCCTGCGGTGCCGTAACCTTTCATTCGGTCAGACTGAGACGGAGGACGAGCAAACCGCGGGTGCGATCAAAGTCCGAGCAGACAGATTTTTATTCGGGCAGGTGGTGAAGACGAGTGTTTAGTGGGAGGGATGATGGAGGTCGGTGGAGGTGCGAACACCGATTGCAGAGGTTGTGCTGACAGATTAGATATAAAAAGAGCAGAAAAGCAAGTAGCAGCTTTAACCCGAGACCTCTCACCACCAGCAGCTGTAATAGGCTTTATGATAAATTTAGAAAGCGAGCGCAGCAGTGTTCAGGTCCATGTCTAGCACCTCTGGGATATCATTTTAATTGACTGATGGTGACACGAGATTTTATAACACAGTGATGAAATTAACGCTAGTCACAGAAATGGACCCTGATCTAAAACGCTTCTTCCTGCACGACGACACGCCAGGCACCCACCGAGTGTTGATACTGTACTAAAGCAAAAATAAATATATATAAAAAAAACAATGAAGCATGAACCTAACGTCCACCATTTTGCAAGCCTGCGTACACGCAAGTGACGTATCGAGTCGAGCCGCAGTTTGAAAATGATTCTCCTATACAGAAATCAACCCGAGATCATTACAGGGAAGGAGCTGAAAGTCAGTACCGGCTGTGGATTTGAATATTCAGGTCAAGTATGAAAATACACTCCGAGTCCTGGGAATGAGCACAAGACAGAGACTTCATGCCGATCACTAATGAGTCGACTATAAACATGCGAGAAGTATTAGGAAAAGAACTAGGTCAATAAGCATGCGTTTAACCTTTATTTAAAAAAAAAAAAAAACCAAAACCAGATTTTACGAATGCTAAAAATATCTACGTACTGTTGCGTCGGTTAGCTCGGAGATCCAGGGTCGCAAAGCGGAAGCGGATGGATGTACGCGCAGACCGTTTATTCTTAAATCAAAAGCAAGTGCAGGTGAAAAGTCAGACAAACAGAACAAAACCAAGTGTCGAAAAATCTAAACTCCAAGAACAGAGAAAGAAAAACGCTCAGAGAGGCACGCTGGGACGGCAAGACCGTGGTGAATGAGGTGGTAAATACACAGAAGGGGTAACTGAGGGCTAACAGGAACAGGCGAATTCCATAGACAGGTGTGTGAGAGAATATCCAAGCTGGACTGGATTGTGGATTCACAGTGGCTTTTGGATTGATGGTGGTTCGGAATGAGACCGTCACTAGTGGGTGCGGTTACACCGCTGGCAGGTGTGGTTATACTGCTAGTGGGCGTGGTTAGATTAGATTGGTAGCACTGATGGCCATCATCCTTTCATATTCCAGCTAATTCTCATCTAACACACAGCAGCTAAATCAACCAGGAATATAGAGTGAATTTAAAGAAGCTGAAGAAAAACATCTGCAGGTTAAAAATAAAATAAATAAAGTCACGTATTGTTGATTCTTATCGACAAGACAGAAGAGATACCGGAGCGTTTTATCCCTCCAGGACACGACCTGTGATTTAGCACTGACATTCAAACCTTCGCTTTTCCGATTTGGGAATTCAGCGATGACCCCACGTCCCGCTCTTGTGGTGAATGGCATTTAACGATTAGATCCGCATGATGCGGCGTATCTCTGTAAATATCACAAAACCACAACAACAAAAAAGAAAAAAAAAAGCAAGCAGCAGCGAAAGGAAATTTGTATTCAGTCCGCAGCAGTGTTTAGCCTCGGAGTTGTTATAGATCGTAGCATCCATAAGGATACGAGAACTCACTACGAGCTGCTTAGACACTTAAAACACGTTATGTTTTATATTTGTTACGTTTGTCACCATGTGATTTTCTTACATCTCATATAGTATTGTTCACACACTACAAAAACAAGCCTACTAGAAAGAAGCCAAGTATTCTGAAATATAATCAGGTTGTTTTGCATCAAGCAAGAAATTAATAAATAGTTTTGCTTGCATAGAAATCTTAAAACTAGCGTAAAAGTTTAACCGCCGAAAGACCGTAACGGACCATAAAACGAGACAAAAATACCAAAGTTTAAGCAATTTGTGCTTATTACAAGCAATGGACACTCAGTTATTCAAGAGAGATTTACTTACAATGAGTATTTTGGTGTCTCGACTGAGCTGACTTTAAGAATTGACAGCTGTAAGCGGAAACTTTTATCAAATAAAGTGCAAAACAAACAACCAAAACTGTGAAAAAACTACCTCGTGCTGTACTGTATACAGAGGGGCTTATTAGGGGTAACACAGAACAGGTGTGAGTGATCAGTGGGACATGTGACATGGTCATGTGATGTTCTGGGGCTGATGGGTAATGTAGTTCAGTGTGGATTTCAGCATAACCGTGACACACAGCTGCTTCACTGAAAATTAAGGTGATACAAGTGGTCTTAGTCTTAAAAGAAGGAAAACCACCCTGTTCCTCTGCGAGGAAATGATACACACAGTTGTTGTGACCGGTTACTGGTTAAATCTAGCTCAAAATGAGCTGGAATATCTTATTAAGACAAAGTTAGATATATTTTGTTAAAATGAGATTACTGTACTTTTCTAATGCAGAAATGCATTTCCCAGAAACAAGGCTTTTTTGCTTTGTTTAAATTCCTTTTTTTTTTTTTTTTTTGCCGTGTATGATATTGTTCATGTGTGAATTTCAGGGCACAACACAGTGAAATTCACCTTCACATGTCTTTCACGTGGGATCGTATTCTCATTCACGTAATCACATGTGAATTGATGGTCGTTTTTTCCTTTTCATTTTTCGGTCGGTGTAAAATGTCTGTTTTCTCTGCACCTTCATTATATCACATTATGGTTCTATCCCCGGTTCCTCTTCGTTATAACTGACAGGACGGTCAAGTGCTCTAATCGCTGCCTTGGTGCTCGAAATGAGAGCATGCGCAGGTCTGACTGACGGCGGAGCGTTAAACGATATCCGCTGTATTTTTCTTCTGCCTGATCCACGGCGTTTGCTCATTATTTCTCAGGAAGCGAACACAGATACAAACTCAGAGCTGCCCAGCCGCAAAATATGCACAATAACGAGAGACTATTTATGTTAACAAGCAAGGACACTGTTCTACCGTAAACCCTGTGCTCCGGGGCAAAAACATGGCTGCCACCATTACAGATAGTTCCTGTCAGTTTCCATCGAATAGCCAAAAATGAGCCGCGCGTAACCGGGACCAGTACTGGCTGGTTCTGTCCGGGTTTTAGACCTCGCTATAGAGGAGAGAATGGGAATGTTCTGGATATAAAAGATCCTGGAAATGTAGAACCCTGGAAATTGAAAGTTCTGGAAATAGAGCCTTGAAAATATAAGGTTCTGGAAATAAATGGTTCTGGAAATGAAAGATTCTGGAAATAAAAAGTTCTGGAAATAAAAGGTTCTGGAAATAGAGCCCTGGAAATACAAGGCTCTGGAAATAAGTGCTTCTGGAAATGTAAGGTTTCGGAAATAACAAAGTTCTGGAAACAGGGCCCTGGAAATATAAGGTTCTGTAAATAAATGGTTCTAGAAATGTAAGGTTCTGGAAATAAAAAAGTTCTGGAAATAAATGGTTCTGTAAATAGAGCATTGGAAATATAAGGTTCTGGAAAGAAATGGTTCTGGATATTAAAGATTCTGGAAATAAATGGTTCTGGAAATAAAAGGTTCTGGAAATAGAGCCCTGGAAATACAAGGTTCTGGAAATATATATAAGGTTCTGGTAATACAGATATTCCGACTGTAGCTCTGCGAAGGAACTCGAACTGCATCTTTAATAGTTTCTTCCTACATGCAGAATTGAGGTTTAGCTTTGAACATCTGCAGAACCGGTGAACATTAGCGAGCTGTTAGCATGCCACAGCGAGCCGGCTGTTTCACTCCGACGCCTCCTAACACACCCTGCAGAGTTCTCGATCAAAGTTCAACGAACGGCGTACAGCCGAGGCCGACAGAACAGCGTGTGCTTCCTCGTTTTCATGACTGGTTACTCGTCTAAATAATTCATGAGTGCGGCCCTGTTGTCCACGCACCGGCCTTTACAAAGCACGGGGAAGCGGTACAGTTCTGCAGTGCTGAGAGCAAAGAGTCAGTCATATTAATAGATGTATACACTGTTCACATGGCTGCATGTCTTCATCTCTCACCGCTCACATCCGCTGTCTGAATGTCAATGAAGCTCATTGTGTGGAGGGCAGATCTTCTATTGCATTAAATTGCTCTTCAGAATATTGCTCTTTCTTGGGGATAATGCAGAGATCAAAGTGACATTTCCACACACTGCATCCCTCTGCATTGTCTCTCATCCTGCTTTCTTTTTCTTTCATGCAGGATAAAAGCGTATATATTGTCAGACTGATTTTTAAGTTTGAATCCTTTCACATATGCATACATAGTATGAATGAACTAAATATTGCATATGCATATATTTACAAGAATTTCAGGGGTGCCAATATTTTTGAGCCAAAAATCTTTGTGTAAGTTTTTTTCTTCTTCTTTCTTTTCTCATAATTTACGATTTCTCTCATAATTGCAGACATTTTTTTAAATCACCGTTTTGAAAAACCTATCTTTACCAAGGGTGCCAATAATTATGGCGTGCCAGAATTATTGGCATTATTCGTGAGAGTAGGCCAAAATGATTAAAATATTTCACCTCAAAATTGGAGAAAATATATTCACTCTAACAAACATCGTTCTAATAGGAATTTAAATAAATAATAATAATAAAAAAATATATAATATTTTTATGTTAAAAATATGTGGTGCAAAATTATTGGCACCCTTTGAAAGAACAAATTGGAGAAAATACAATACATAAGTATCACTCATAGGCAATATAATTAACAGAATTATTATTATTATTATTATTATTATTATTATTATTATTATTAACATTGTTGGGATTTGAACGCTATGATATGAATTTTAAAGGCGGTTCAAGGCTTGCATTGAGGCATCACTAGATGGTAAGTATGGGGTGCCAATAATTTTGAGACCAGTATTTTGCTGAGAAATTAACATTAAATGACACACATTGTATGAGCTGTGCATTTTATTTATTCGTTCTTGTTCAGTTCTGTAAAGAGCAGTGGCAGTAATTTTGGAGGTCACGTGGTTGGAGGGCACGTGTAAACGTGGCCAACTTCAAAATTATTGGCACCATTAATGTTAATTTTAGTGTAGTGTGGAGAGTGTGGTGTGTAAAGTGTGCGGTGTAGAGTGTGGTGTACAGACCGTTGTGTAGTCTAGAGAGTGTGGTGTAGTGTAGAGAGTGTGTTTGATGGGAAGGATTCCCATTTCATTAGATTGCTCTTCCTCGAGGGGGCTGAGGTGGGGGGACGGACCGCTGAGATCAAAGCGTGAGTCATAGCGATCTGTGCTATTCAGTGTGTGTTATATGATGCAGTATTGGGCAGTGTTGGCAGTATTGGGTTAGAGTCAAGAGCTGATAGCAACAAGAGCTTTCTCTTTCCTTCATAATAAAGTTTAATTAGTGTGATACCTTGTTACGGTTTCAAGTCGCATCATAGCGTTCCTCAGTCTTTATTTATTTTTTAAAATATATATTTTGCATTACTGATCTCACTTACAATGAGTAAAGGACAAAACCCAGCTGTCATATTTACATACTAATATCAGCATCAATGTATATTTATGGTATTCTGTATTTACAGTACACTTTGAATATCGGCGCATGAGTATCTTATTGACGTATGACGTACATTCCTTACACCATTCCAGATCTCCTTTATTTGGGAAAGCACACATTCTCACTGGTCAAAATGGGAGCTGAAAGATTCAACATTAACTGGAGTGTACCAAATGATCCAACTCACTGAAAAGACCTAGAAATCCCATCACTACAACTACCTGTGGAAGAACATTTCATTAAGTGTGTTGTGCTGTATTGGTTCTCCACAATGGGAATATTGAGTACTGGAAATATAGGACTCTGGGAATATAGGATGCTGGGAATATCAGTGTCTGGGAGGTAGGACCCTGGGAATATAGTATCCTAGGAATATAGGACCCTGGGGATATAGGACCCTGGGAATATAGGACCCTGGGGATATAGGATGCCGTGAATATCATTGACTGGGAAGTAGGACTCTGGGAATATAGTATCCTGTAAATATAGGACCCTGGGAATATAGGATGCTGGGAATATCAGTGTCTGGGAGGTAGGAGCCTGGGAATATAGTATCCTGGAAATATAGGACCCTGGGAGTATAGGACCCTGGGAATATAGGATGCTGGGAATATCAGTGTCTGGGAGGTAGGACTCTGGGAATATAGTATCCTGGTAATATAGGACCCTGGGAATATAGGATGCTGCGAATATTAGTGACTGGGAGGTAGGAGCCTGTAAATATAGTATCCTGGCAATATAGTATCCTGGCAATATAGGACCCTGGGAATACAGGACCCTGGGAATATAGGACCCTGGGAATACAGGACCCTGGGAATATAGGACCCTGGGAATATAGGGCACCTAGATCATTGGACTTAAATCTCTGGGAACATAAGGAAGTGAAGTAGTGGGAAATCGACGACATCCATTTGATAATCCTGTTTATCGGTTAGACAGTAAGTATTTTTGATTTCTCTTCTCCTTTCAGCGGGTAGGTATTTGTGCATGTCCCCGGTTAATTTGGGTTTCATTTATTATTTTGGCTCGGTTGACTCGCTCTCATCAAACAAAGCAAACACATTCTAGTCTTCAAAACTATTCTTTTATTTTATGTTGCAACCCGACTATGACGGGTGTGTAACACAGTCAGTGCTGTATTTCTCAGCTTCGTGACCTTGTTCTTTGCGGTTTTTTGTTTTGTTTCTTGATTTTTTCCACCCGCTATTTCTCCAGCCTTGTGTTTCTCTGGCTGTGACCTCAACCAGCCTTGTCTCGGATGTGATAATGGATCTGCCAGCATTAAAGCCGTCTGCCTGCTTTATGACCCCTGGCTTCGCTAACAACTCTGAGAAAAACCGTAATAAAAACACTAAGACCCTGATTTACCACGATCACAAATAAAGAGGCTAATTTGTGCGAGCAATCGAAAAAGTTGTGTGTGCAATACATGTCATTAAAATATCGTAATTTCTAAATAAAAACCCTTATTATTTTGAGACATTTGAGACCCCAGCATCTAAAACCTGGTATGTTTGTTAAGTCTCTGTAGAGACGTAGAGTTATTATTTTTTTTCATATCCCCTCCGAAACTATTGGAACGGCAAGACCAACTCATTTGTTTGTGCTATACACCAAAGACATTTGGGTTTGAGATCAAAAGATGGACATCAGATATCAGCTTTTATTATTATTTCATCTAGATGTGTTAAACAACATAAAACATAGAACCGTTTGTATCAGACCATCCAAGTTTTAGGTGACTTCTGAATTCATTCTGCTGCTACCATCATGAGTTCCATCACCAATAAAGATCAGTGAGAATGTTCCAGAAGCAGCCATGCAAGCCCAAGCCACGACACTACCTCCACCATGTTTCACAGATCAGCTCGTATCGTGTTTTGGATCCACACCAAAGTGTAGAGATCCTTTCTTTCCAAATTGTTGTATTGGCTATGCCCAACGTCTCTGTAATGCCTCAGCTTTTCTCCCATAGACAGCTCTCTGATCTTCATGTTGGTTCATCCTTTTTTAATGACAAATGCAGGCCTCACAGGTGAAACTGAAGGCTGAAACCAAGAGTAGATGTTCAGAACTATTTATTGTTTAAACAATCAATCAATCTAACAGGACGCACCCAGGTAACAATAAACACCAGTCAGACACGCGTTCCGATATTTTTAATCGCCTACAAATTGTGTGATCTGATCCAAAACGTGCGATGTTCTATGTCGTTTAACACGTCTACATATAAATACGAGGAAATAAAAGCTGAAATTCTAAACTCTCTTCTCATATCTGTCTTTCGATCTCAAACCCACATGTCTTCAGTCTACAGCGAAAACAACTGAATTGTCCTCGTCGTTCCGATAGTTTCAGAGGGGACTGTACTGTATACACACACACACACACACACACCGAGCTTTAATAAATTAGGTCTTTAGTGTTTAAACCCAACCCACTTTTGATAAATTGATGCAAAATCAACAAGTAAAACGGAAGAATTGGAACCTTTAAGATCGAGTGGACTGTGATTCGGCTCAATCGCTTAATCTCGATCCAAATCTAATACACCAGAAATGAGACGAAATGGCGGTGTACTTTTAAAGATTTGAGGCTCATGCAGCCCGAGTCTGAGTGGTATCCTCGTGTCTGGATGGAAAGACTGACACTTGAAAGACCACCTGATGTGCTTTTGATACAGTCAAAAAAAGAAATCTCTCCGTGTTAATGATAACGTTCTGATCCAGTGGAAATGTTAATCGTGTGCAAAAGTGCTCCATTCTCGGAAAATGTCAGCGCCACCCTCTCCATTATCCTTCCTGTAATTAAAAGACGCTTATGGACTCTTTTTTTTTTTGCCTTTTCTGCTACACAGGCCTGGTGATATTTGATTTTTTTAAATGATTGAGCGTGTCATTGCTTGGACCCCAGAGTTGATGTGGAAGGTGCATTCCCTTCACTTTTTCTCTATTATAAGATTGAGCTCTCTTTATTTAGGAAGAAGTTTGTCCTTTGTATAAACACACAGGAGGTTACAATGCTAGAATGCAAAAAAAAAAAAAAAAAATAATAAAAAAAAAATTGGCCAAACAAACAAACAAACAAACAAACAAACAAATAATGTATCTTGTCATGTTACAGAGAAAGCACAAAGCTTAAACTCTTCTCTTATTCTCTTATGTGGAGCGTCTGCTGTACACGTCCCTGTGAATGAGTTGTTACTATGGAAACGATACTGTGTTAGAACCTCAGGACCTGTAATTATCCAACAACGTACTGTAACCTTTTTTTTTCTAAATGTTTACAGTTCATTATACTTCATAATTTTCAGAGTGGCACAGTTTTAGTGATTTGAGCTGAAAGCTCTCTCTCTCGCTCTCGCTCTTTCTCTCTCTCTCTCTCTCTCTCTCTCTCTCTCTCTCTCTCTTTCTCTCTCTTTCTTGCTCTTTCTCTCTCTCTCTCACTCTTTCTCTCTCTCTCTCTCGCTCTCTCTCTTTCCTCTCTCTTTCTCTCTCTTGCTCTTTCTTCCTCTCTCTCTCTCTCTCTCTCTCTCTCTCTCTCTCTCTCTCTCTCTCTCTCTCTCTCTCTCTCTCTCCGTTTGCTCCTTTATTTCAAGATGTAGCAAAACACCCCTGAATGAACATCTGCGTGTGATGACAGATCCAGTACAAAAAGCATAATCTCTCTTTCAATATTAACCCGATCAATAATTCCAGTTTCACCCGCAGGATAAAGACGTCACCGGCGTCGGATTTACACGTGCATGCCAGCGTATGAAGCTCAAGCTTTGATCTCTGCGTTTTTCCCCTCCCCTGAGGAACAGCGATCTAATGAAGTGCTAATTACACGGGAATTCTCTCCTCCACTCCGTCAACGAGAGGCAGAGTAAGAGGACAGAAATGCCGACTAATAGCTTGGTACACATAACTGAGTAGAAACACTACAATCGGCATCTGAACTGATTCTATTATGGCTTAATATACAAATCTTTACATTTCCTGTTATTTTAGACATTATATACAGTCTAATATCTACCCATAAGCATGGATTTGTTGTGCAGAAACGTGCACAGTAAAGTGTACACTTCTTAAAGGAGCAGTGTGTAATGTTACACGCCCCCCTGCTGGACGGTAGACAAATTGCAGCTGGAATAAAATCACTGAAGTCTTCGTTCACAGGGACTCGAATGACAAACGCTCAAAAACCAGTAAGAAATCGTATTTGTTAAAGACCAACATGTCATACTTTTTATCCAGTTTTTGTTACCTTTAATGTTGTCAAAACAAGTTTCTCACTTAGGTTATAGCAGGTTCGGTCACCGAAAAGAAAACTGCAAAACAAAACAAAACAAACAAACAAACGGAAACAGTTACAGCTTCACCTCTGACTGTTACAAAGACTTGACACTGGAGACTCCTTCCATAAAGACACACACAAAAAACCATATCAATGATTAACCGTTTTTTTTTAAACGAACGAGCTGTTCCTATAGAAACGATGACGTATCAGAACGAGCGCATTCGTATAAACCTGTGATTTGGAGCTGCGCTACCGTCAGAGCTGCTGTTAGAGAAAACTAATCAACGCTCTCCTTTACATATTGTGAAGTTCTGAAAGTTTGAAAGGAAAATATAAAAGAAAACTGGAAGTGAACAATAAACATTTTGGTTTATAACAACACACACGACTAATTATAAAGCACACGTTGAGCGGGTGTGTCCGGGGCCGAGCAGGAAGATAAACAGGAAGTAAAGAGGACCGTCTCAGAGACAAAATGGCAGCATTATGGCTCACACTGTCTGTGCGTAATCTTATTCTATTAAATTAACCTTCACCCAGCGCTCCGTCTCGTCCCGCCTCCGCTTTAATGAAATGTTTCTGTGAAAAATGGCCCCGGACCTTCATAAAGTTGTTTATATTCATGATTCACAGCCATCAACTTCTATCAGCTCAGCGGTCAAAACACAATAACAGTCCCCGTCTTAGAGTGGCTCCTCGGGGAAGTGTGAATTCATAAAAATGTGAAAAAAAAAAAAAGAAAAAAAGAAATACATTAAACAAATAATAATAAAAATACAAACAAACCGCACAGAGCAGCGCTTTGCTGCTGCACACAATCTTCATGACAGGACACAGGCACGCTTACGGGACGCTCATTAGCATCTTCTGAATCAGTATGCGCAGGAGGTTCGCTCTCATGACCGCGAGAGCTGAAAGAGCGGTAGAAGTGACTGCTCCAATCTCAGAGAGGTGAATGCTGATGAGCGTTGCTTTCCTGAAAACCGAGAGCCCCCCGAGCGTTTGAATAAACACTCGCTCGCATTTCTAATGTGTAAATATGTATTACATTACAGCGGTATAGTAGTAAAGCTGATTATGTGAATGATATGAGATGCACACACACACACACACACACACACACACACACACACACACGAGTCATTCATGCACATTCCCTTCACACTCAGGCATAAAGCGTCATTCAGTCCTGCCGTAACGTTAGATCAACCGTTCGCACCGTTCAACTTTCCATCATACGACATGCTCGGTGCTCGGTTCCACGTGAGGAGGAGGACATTTCTTTTTTTAATCTGTTTAATTCTGGATTGCGAATGGACTGACGGCGTTGATGAATTTTCTATAACGGCGGACGGTAGTGCAGCTCCGAATCAAAGGTCTATATTAATAACGTTAGCGTTTCTATAGCAACAGCTCCTTCACAGGGACTTGTACTGCGGACGGCGGGAGGATTTAAGGAATTGTCAGCAATTCTGTGAGCATTATTTATGTTTAACGTAACCTTTACGGAAGGAAGGAGTCTCCAGTGTCGGCATCTTTGTAACAGTCAAGCTGCGGGAACGAGTGTTCATACCTGCCATGACGAAAATGAGAACGGGAACTACCTCTTTTCAGGGACATTCCCCGACACTACATGTAACTATAAATAGATAAAAAATAATAGTGTGACCGGTAGTTTTTAAATAATAGAAATTGTGAACGGTAACTTGCGGTGGAATAAGAGGAACGAAACACGTCGGCTCGCGCTCTTATAGGAAAATAATCAACTATAACTCCTTTGAGTTTTTTTTTCCTATCCATCCGTTCATTTTCTGTGCCACGTATCCTACACAGCGTCACGACGAACCTGGAGACTACCCCGTGGAACTCGATGCGTGAGGTGGGGGACAATCACACACACACACACCCGTTCACACACTACGGACAATTTAGACATGCCAAGCAGCCTACAACAAGTGTCTTGGGACCGGGGAGGAAACCGGAGAACCCGGAGGAAACCCCTGAAGCATGTGGGAGAACATGCAAACGTTGCACACACAGGACGGAGGCGGGATTCGAACCCACGACCCCGGAGGTGCGAGGAGAACGTACTAACCACTAAACCACCTCAAAAAAATGCAGTAAATCGTATAAACACCCGAAACGCGCAACATTCGTTAGGATTGACTTTTTTTTTTTCTAGAGGAATTTGGACACGAAACGGAGGTCTTGAAAACCGAGATACACTTATTTGCAATAAAAAAAATGCAAAATAAAAATAAATAAATCAGGTTTTCGCTTGCCTCGTAGTGTCTGGAAATTACCTCGGTGCTGATTGGAAGGAGGATGCGGGCCAGCTCTCATCATTCGGGGGTTAAATGGGTTGTGGGTTCAAATTTCAGACCCTACAGTAAATCTTCAGTATCTCAGCTGTGTGTGTGTGTGTGTGTGTGTGTGTGTGTGTATGAGTATGCCTCACTTATAAATACCTTTGCTGAGTAAAATCAATGGGAATGTGCTCTAACTCTGGATTTGAGTAACAGGTGCCGGTTTGTTGCTCTGTTACAACATAACACATATTTATATGCACATCAATCAGAGTTTATTTAAAAAAAAAAAAAAAACACACTTAAAATAAGTGTTCCAAAGCAAAGAGTACACGGTGTACGCTAGAGAGAGCCGAGCAGCAGCAGCAGGAGCACCAGGACTTCGATATAACCAAGGATAAAAGCTTTGCTTGTCCACTGCGGCAGAAATCAATGTCTTGAACGCAGCTGGCTGCCTGCCCACACACACACACACACACACACACACACACACACACAAACACACACACACGCACACACACTGCTGAGGGTTAGATTGATGAACAAACATAAGAACGTGTAATACTAGGGAAAGAAAAGGTCTACAGAGAGGTGTAATGTTCTTTATCTCAGAGGGAACTTTGACTATATTCAGGATATTTTCACCGATTCTACAGAAAAGCAGCTAATTACGCAACATTCGCACGAGATCAACCAGCGAACAGGATATATGCTTAGCTTAGCTACCTAGCTGGATCGCGCTGTAGTACATTTCGTCTTGTTATCTCACAAAACGGACTTCTATCATTCTCTAGAGATGTTTCAGTTCTAAACCTCGCTAAGAATCCCCTCCTTACCCTTCACAGGGATGTTATAACCACGCACCTTTTCCCCGTAGCCCTCCTGCAAACACGCAACGCTACGTTCAACACACGTACTCACTCACCACTGTGAGCCATATTCAGAGTTACGTCCAAAAAACGTGTCAGTATTTACCCAGAACGGGTTACGTGTATTCAGAACGGGTTACGCGCATGCTTAATTAGATTTCCCGAGGTACACGTCGAGAAGATTCAAATCTGAGAATCGCTGAAATCCGATTCGTAAGTGCAGATCGCAGCTGTCGTGATCCCGATGCCCGTGGCTAGAAAAGTGCACAAAAGACGTCAGAGGGTCTGTGGGCGGAGCCTCCGAGGCTGAGACTAGGTTTTGTGTAACTTCTTGGTAAAGCATTGTGAATGCTAATGAATGCCAAGAAAACAAAAAGTCCATTTTATTTTCTTGCATTTCCATTCCCCAAAGCAAGCGAATTTGCATAAGCATTACCCCCCAAAAAAACAACAACAACAACAAAACAAAACAAAAAAAAAATCAGAATCACAGATATTATTCATGCCTACGTCCTTCGATAAAAACCTAAAAGTTATGCTAGACAGGAAGATGTTTCCTATAGAGACAGTAAATGGACTGTGTGTGTGTGTGTGTTGACCTGAATGTGCCATATTAAATTTGGCATCGTCCACACTGATAGATGGTCACTGGAGAACACCCGAGTGTGTGTGTGTGTGTGTGTGTGTGTGTGTGTGTGTGTGCGAGAGAGAGAGAGAGAGAGAGAAAATGCTATGGACCTCCTCAGGTGAGATCTTTGCATGAAGGTTCCTCACTTATATACACATACACATGTCATAAACATTTGATTAGATGTGACTGAACTTCTTGGATCTTGTATCTGGGCAACCGTGTGTAGAGCGTAACCATGGAAACCTAATGTCTCATCAGCAATTCAAATCAAAGTGCACAGGTGTGATGTGCGCATAAACTCCCTCCCACATCACCGTCGCCAAATATGACACAACCATCACCTCTTTAGCTTGCCGAACAAAAGTATTGACACCCTAGAACGCTCGAATCTTGTCATGTTTTTAAATGATGAAATAATAGAAAATGTATTGTTTATAATGATAATTATTAGTATTTTTAAAAAAATTATTATTATTACAGGTAATTAGTTAAAATGTGTGTGTCCTGTAACAAGCCGAACAATTAAGAATATAAACGAGGGTGTAAGTTTGGAGACGGTTAAAGAGTTAATGTCGATCAAATTACTGGAGAATATTTGGATCACAGTTAAAGAAAGAGATGCGGATTTTTGAAGTGTTTTCCAGCACTGCGTGGTGTTTTGAATCATTTTGACTGCAAGTGAAAATCCACTGCGCTGATACACCCCCCCCCGACATACAGTAAAATACATCTTCGACGTGGAGCACTGCAGTGTTTCCTCCCTACGTGTTCAACACAACGGTGTTCAAATTTAATACTTAAGAATTCAACGGCTTTAAACATTCTAATCTATCCATCTTTATATTCTTTTTGCTTCCATACCATAAAGTTCCAGTGTTCAGAGCTCTTCGGGATTCGCTACAAATCCGACTCACAGCTGGGACGTAACGAGGGTCACGGGGACGGATGCAATTGAAGGTAAGAACTTTATTATAGGAGAGATAGGCAGACAAATCCAAACCAGGAAACATAGGCGTGGTCAGAACAGGTCAAAGGGTCAGGATAAGAAAAAGAAGGGGGGGGGGGGGGCAAAACCAGAATAACAACACATGATCACAGCTTGGTAAACAACAGAGAAAAGTTCATCATACTTCACAAGGACCTTGTGCATGAGCAGCCTCTTAAGTAGCGTGGCGTGATTGTCAGTGTGATTGGGAACAAGTGTCTGTGATTAGTCCTCGGGATAAGGCGACGTGTCTGTGTGTTCCATTGGGAGTTGTAGTCGTCGGCCATGTTTGTAGTTCCTGGTGCATTCTGGGAAATGGAGTGACACGGAAACAGGAAACTGGGAGGTCTTTTGTTCGAGTACCATTTGAGTTAGTCTGAACTGAAATCATTACAGGATTTATAGGTCTGTGTAAATTAGACAGACCCGTACACTACACACTCATTTTCCCCAATTGGCCTCTTTTGCCCTCCATTAGCTTCTTTTTCTGCGATTGTCTGTTTGACCTATTTTGTCTAATAGAGGTTAAGTGCTCTTGCCGAAACGTTCTCAGGAACTCTGTGTTCTTTTGCGGCCGTTTAGGGACTCGAACGCAATGTGCTGTTTTTTTTCTTTCTTTCCCCCGTAATGGCTATTTTAGACAGATTAATTTGAGAAATCAGAAAGAGCTTCTGGTTTGTCAAGGTCATCCGGGCCATCGTGAACGCTTTACGAAGAAGAAGAAGAAGAAGAAGAAGAAGACGAAGACGAAGAAAGTCGACGCGTTTTCCAGACCGTTCCGCGTTCCCGTCTTTCTTTCGCACAGCTGAATAAACAGCATGACAGGAATGCGGCTCGATTTATTTTGAAAAGATCTGTTTACAAAGCAGCTAATTTTCCAAAGCGAGCGCTGGAGCGGGAAGCGCAGACGCCGAGCCGCCACCTGAGTCACGGCGGGGTGGAGAGGAGCAGAAATAACCCTCTCTTTTATTCGCAGCTCTGTGAATGAGAGTGCAAACGGCAGCATGTTCGTAATAAAGAGATCAATTACAACGCGCCATTAAGTCTCGCGCTCGTGTTGCACACTGTTTTCTTCTGCACCGTGTCTGCTGGTCGACTTCCAAAGGCAATGTTTCGCGCTTCACTTCACCAACATCTGTACTGCATACCGGATAAAAGCAAACGAATAAAAGGACAACGCGTGTTAATGCGTGTTCGGATTACCAAAAAACCCCCCCAAAAAAACGAACGATCGAGCAAACAAACAAAAATAAACAGTTTAGATTCTGAGAATTAATTACAATATAAAGGACTTTTAGACTCTCTCAGAAAACACATTTGTTCTATTTGATTCTTAAATCCTTTTCAATGAGCAGACGTGCAGACTTTTGCACAGAACTTACACGGTGAATAAAGTTTTCTTCTATAAGCACACACTCACGATAAACGCAATCAAAAGCGCCATGATATTCATTTTACCTTAATGATTTTGTAAAAAAAAAAAATCGTGAAAGTGAAGCTAGACTATTATTCAGAGTAATTACAGATTACAGAGGCGGGGTTTCGGGACTGGGGGCGGAGTGATACCAAACGGCGCTAAGAACAGTACTAGCTCACAGATGGACGCCACAATAACGCATGGAAGCATAACGATTAGACGGTTTATAGCAATAAGTAAGGAATAAAGCACTCTGTTCGTAGGAAAATAATCAGTGATGCAGCGCTGTTACGTGTACCACAGCAGAGTTGATTATTTTCCCATAGCAGCATGTCCTGAAGTGTTTTATTCCTCTTATGCTACAGCAATTTGGCAATAATGATCATTTTCAGCTCCTGTTGTCACTTATGTTATAGCAGCTATAAACAGCCTTATCCTCACCAGCCCTCTCGTTATTCTCTCTCTCTCGAAGGAAAAAAAAAAAAAAAAGAGCATCTTGTCATGTCACAGAGAAATCACAAAAAAATCTTTCCTGAAGATGTCGGAAAACGTAAAAGTTAAAAAGCACTGGCACTGGAGACTCCTTCCTTAAATGTTTTAATGAATAAAACAGTAGTCATTGGCATATTTGTGTGGTATAAGAGAATAAAACAAATCAAGTCCAGAGTAGTAAAAGTTACTTTCCCTGTTTTCCTACAACAGCATGACACGAGGTGTTTTATTACCGACATCAAACCCTCTCTCAGTGTACCGCCTCAGTTCTGCTCCGAGCGAAGCGTGCTCTTCTTCCAGAGATCACAGAAATATTTAACACTCAGAATCTTTTTTTCTCTCTTTCTTCCCCAGCCTTTCATTCCCTTTTCTGTGCAATATTCAGGAATCCCCAGGTATACACACTTCAACATGTGAAATATGCTTTCATTGTCTTTACTGCGCTTCTGTATACAGCACCTGGGTGCGATAAGCTTCCTCGAGCCGCTGCCTACACCTACACGCTCCAGCAATACATCACTTCCTTCTCCACGTCGCTCCGGTGCCATCCATCATCCGGCCGCGGCAGTCACGGCCCGCGCCTGTGGGAAAACTCTCTCTCGGGGAGCGGACGAGAGCAAAGCCCAGGTCTGAAAATAAACCATGCGAACCTGACAGAGGAAAAGAGTGAATTATACAAACAGGCAAACTCAGCTGTATATTCATGTGCCTATATATTCAGCTTTTCCACAGAGACGGAGCGCTCGCTCGTGTTCGTGAGTCAAACTCTTATGTAAAATCAGACGTGGGAGTTTAACACGCGGTGGGAAAACGTGAAAGTTTTATTTCTGGGATCGAACACGTCGTCAAATCCATGCAGCGTTACTGCAAATCACGTGAATTTGTAACGGTCATGTGTGAATATTAATGAGTTGGTGTGAAGATCGTGTGAAAATGAATGAATCTTGTATAAAAGTCAGACATGAACATAAACGAGTTGTACTCAAATCACCGTAGAAATCACGTGACAGATGAGTCGTGTGAAAAATCACATGTGGAAACGAAACCGCGTGTGTTACATGTGAAACATTTCGCTGAATTAGAAATGATTCATGTGAGAGTCGACTCTTAATGATCAGCTGAGAACAAAATCTCCATCAGTAATACATCTGTTTTTTAAGTAAATATATACATGTTGGGGTTTTTTTTCACAGGAAGTGAGATCATAACTGGAATGGTGTTTAGATCAGTGATCGCTTCAGATGAAGTGGCAAAAGTTTTGCATGTTTACAGCATTTTTTTTTTTTACGTGTTAAAGGAGTCATAAAGGAATTAGCAAGGAATCAGAAAAGAGTCAACAAGGAGTAAATAAAGAATCAGCAAGGAGGCAACAAGGAATCAAAAAGGAATCAGCAAGGAATCAGCAAGGAATCTACAAGGAATCAGCAAGCAATCAGCAAGGAATCAGCAAGGAATCAGCAAGCAATCAGCAAGGAGTCAACAAGGAATCAACAAGGAATCAGCAAGGAATCAACAAGGAATCAGCAAGCAATCAGCAAGGAGTCAACAAAGAATCAACAAGGAATCAGTAAGGAGTCAACATGGAGCCAACAAGGAATCAGCACAGAATCAAAACTGAATCAAACAGGAGTCAACAAGGAGCAATTTGAACAATCTGTTAACCACTAGTGTCCAGATCCTTCCCAGTGCACCTTTTACCCTTTTAGAGCTAAAGATTTGTGTGAGGTGTGAGACTGAAGTCCAGCGTGCAGCGAGGCTTTCCCTCTGATCTGCAGCTGTAATTAATTAAACTGTAATTATCCCAGTCTCTAGTGCAGGATGTGTGAGAGTTCTCCAGCTCTCGAGTGTATGGAGTTATTTAGATCGGAGATGTGAAGGAAGCAGCTGGGGCTTTCACTGGATCCCTTAGATCATGACTGTTTGTCCAGAAAGGGTGTGTGTGTGTGTGTGTGTGTGTGTGTGTGTGTGTGTGTGCGCGTGTGCGTGTGCAGCTGCATAATCATTACAGCTTTGAAGTGTGTGAAGCTACCCTTCCTTCATCGAAGGAATCTCTCCACAGCTCGTGGGAAACACAGACCTGTGACTGTCATGTTCGATTTATCTGCGCTCTCTCTCTCTCTCTCTCTCTCTCTCTCTCTCTCTCGCTCGCTCTGTGTTTCACATCTTCACGAAAATGCTGCAATCCAAAACAAATGACATTTTCGATTCATTTCCTGCAGTTGAGTCGATTCAGAATCGACTCAGTTTCTGACTGGGGTTTAGTTGGAAGTGTATTGAGACCGCCTCGCTTAGACGCTTTCGAGCGTGATAATGATTGCTGCTTAAAGAACCACACCGGGGGGCCGGGGGGCTGTGGGCTGGGGTGGTGGATACACCAGGGTTCCATTCAAACACACTAAACACTGCATATGTGAAAGCTCTGTAAGAAACAAGGCACAATTAAGCACCGTGACTCACACGAGCAGCCGTGTATGTATGAGTCACTCTACACAGCTGCACCTCACACAAATTACACAGCAAATTACAGTTACATAGTTACACACCATGTCCAGAACCACCAATTTGACCATAAACTGGCAGTCAATCAAGGTAAAAGCTCACACTCAGGACCAACGCAGAACCATATCAGGATAAGTCGTGGAATGAAAAGACCTGCCTCTTTAATGAGCACCTACATCAGCGCTAATCACGCACCACTTACGCCACACCATTAGCTTGTTGGTGTTAACAGACGCGAGAATAAAAAAAATGCTAATTTCTGTTTAAGAATGTTTGCAGTCAGAGCGGCTCACAGAATTAAAGCGGCGATTAGAGAGAGTAGGTGCGAGTGAGCGATGGTGTTGGGTTCTGCGTCCTGCGTGTGCAAACGTGTACATAAAACCTAAAACTTCATTTGAAAAATGATGAACAAGGAACACGTTCCTAACACGCGCGTACGCAGTGACAACGCTTTGCACATCGTTATATTATTTCTGAAAATGTAGTACAGGTTATAGCGATGTTCTGTATATTATGCTTTGTGAATTGTTATGTCATGTTTATATCACATTACAACACTAACTGCAAATGATCTGTCATTCAGTGCTTATTTATGGAAGTATTTTGCAGACAATATTCAAAAGCAGTTGCAAACTGTATTTGTGGACGCATAAACTGGGACAGCATTCAAATGAAAATGCCATTCGTGCATTACCGTTTGCATTTTCATTTACATGAACCGCACAGCGTCTGCCGAATTTCAAAAGGAAACGCAAAGTCGATTTGCAATTGCATTTCCCGTGTGTTCTGAATTCTAATTGCTTTTGAATATTGTCCGCAAAATACTTTCATACTTATTTCTCTACGTCTAGTTGTAACTACAATGAACGTGGGGAGGCGTGGCTTTATGTACACAGCCACGAATTGGAGGTCAAGGAATCGACAAGGAGTTGACGAGGTATCAGCAAGGAGCCAAGAAGAGTCCACGAGGCGTCGGAGGAATCAGCAAGGAGCTAAGGAGAGTCGACGAGGAGTCGACGAGGAGTCGGCGACGAATCAGCAAGGAGTCAACAAGGAGTCAATGAAGAATCAGCAAGGAGTCAAAGAGAGTCAACAAGGAGTCAACGAGGAATCAGCAAGGAGTCAAAGAGAGTCAACAAGGAGTCAACGAGGAATCAGCAAGGAGTCAAAGAGAGTCAACAAGGAGTCAACGAGGAATCAACAAGGAGTCAAAGAGAGTCAAAAAGGAGTCAATGAGGAATCAGCAAGGAGTCAAGGAGTTAACAAGGAGTTTTGAATAAATTGCCATTCAGCGCTTATTTCTCTACGTTGAGTAATAACTGCAATACGTTGAATATTTTAACATTATTAATACAAAATTACAGTGTGAATTTGTAAATGTTATAAGCTTAATAATCATTTAATAAATCCAGAATTCAACAGCGCTGTTGAAAACCTTTGAGGAAGGGATGAATAAATCTAAAGCTGAAATGGTGGTCAGAATAAAACCTGCAGATGATTTTGCTTTTCAGATTTATTATTTTCATATATTTCAATAGATTTCTCTGTAAAGTCGTCTCTCAGACCCACTGCAGTGGACCTGGAGGTGTGGGTCGGGCTACAGGGTCGAGGGATTTGCATCAGCCGTGGCTAACATGATGGTCAGAGCTATGTGAAGTGTGAAATATGCAGCCTTTGTGAACCTCAGCGTGTGTGCGTGTGTGTGTGTGTGTGTGAGTGTGTGTGTGTGTGTGTGTGTGTGTGTGTGTGCTATTTGACCCCCCACATTTGACTTCCCGCTGTCAGTCCACAGGGAAGAGACACAGGTTATTGAGCTTCAGTGGAAAATCTGTAGACCGATCATGTGAAGCATCTGCTTGCCCATATGAGGCATCTGACTGGCTGAAGGTAAACTACTCTATCAAAATGAAAGCTAAGCTTAAATTTGCTAGCTAATACATCTAAATGCTAAATTTAAGCTACACATAATTATGTATCGTCAATCCTTGAAGTTTCTTTTAACATCAATGCTAGCTACAAACACCAACACTAGCATGCTAAACAACTCAGCTGCAGGTAACGATAAGTTGGCGTTTTGTTTAATGCTAGTTAGGCTGCTAACTTAATTTATGCTAACTAGCTAACTAAGATTAACCAAAGCAACAAAAAAAGTGAAAAAAATTGAGATTATTATATTATTATAGTTTGGAACTAAAACAAATGACATAAATGAGAGGGAAACAGCTTTAATGAAAAGCTTTGTGAGGTGCATGTGTGTGTGTGTGTGTGTGTGTGTGTGTGTGTGTGTGTGTGTGTGTGTGAGTGGCAGGTCATCAGAGTGTTTTGTGACATAAATGTAACACATTTTGCACCACTAGCAGGTTGTTTTCATTTATTTGCTTTCCCATCTGTCACCACCTTCTTTCTCTTGTCTTCTTGTCAGCCCACACACACACACACACACACACACACAAACACACACACACTTTTTTTTAAACAGTAAATAACTGAAAGTAAATGCATTGCAAGTAAAACAAGCACACACAAATTATCCTTATTGTTACTGTCATAAGCAATCCCAGTGAAGGGGGCATGGGCTCTGTATTTGTCAGTCAGTGAAGGAGGTGTGGCCTGTTAAAAACAACAACAATTTAGTACTGAATCATCTGAATCATATTAAATGATTCACTGCTTTAAACGAATCTTGGAACATTAGATTGTGTACAGACATGTAGTTCTCTGCACCACTTTATTTACCTGATAATAGAATTGATCCTGTTTGTCAAATACTGTTTTCACATTCATAATGTATGTGTGTGTGTGTGTGTGTACTGCTCAAAACGATCAGAATTCTACAGCTCAAAGCTTCTCTCTCTCTCTCTCTCTCTCTCTCTCTCTCTCTCTCTCTCTTTCCATCTCTCAGCTGTGCTCGTTACCGCAGAAAAAGACCTTGGATGAGTCCTGCAATGTCAAACACATTTGATCCCGCTCGTATAAATTGCTCGGAGAATCAAACCGTTACAACACAGACCTAGCGTTTACGCCCTAATTTCCCACACCGCCTTTGATGACTGCTTTTATAGCACGGCGCCGGACGCAGGGCGATTTTCCACGCCCCTGTTCAACACGGCAGCCTGCATTAAAAATAATGAACTACATAATTGCCCATTTCATTACTGGCCCACAGATGACACACGGCCTTTCGGTGCTCTCTGTGAGGGTAATTACTTTCGGGGACCTCCGTGCCCTTTGTAAGATGTGGACCGTGCGTTGGTGCCGACCTTGTTTATCAATCGGTTTGCACTCTGAACGAACAACGGGGGTTTTTCCCACCTTCCAATTTCTACAGTAATAGAGAAAGGAGGGCAGAAAGTGAGCAGTAAGAGCCATTTTGGAAGTTGTTTTGCTATGAATGAACACTGTTGATCATTTGAGATGGTGAGTTTTGATGGAGAACTTTATAGCTGCCAAATATTGTTGTGTTTATAGTGTTAGTCTTTTATAGAGTTTGTGTTTGCTAATGAATACAGCTTTCTAGAGACTCCATCCATCCATCCATCCATCCATTTTTCGTACTGCTTACAGGGTCTGGGGGAACCCGGAGCCTATCCCAGGGATCTCGGGGCACAAGGTGGTGGACATCCTGGACGGTGTTCATAATCGCGCACACATTCACACACCATGGACTTTGGAAATGGAAATCAGCTTACAGCGCATGTCTTTGGACTTGGGGAGGAAAATGGAACACCCAGGGAAAACCCCCAAAGCACTGCAGAGGAAACCCATACAAACTCAGCGCATGCGGGATGGAGGCGGGATTCTAACCCCCAGCCCTGGAAGTGCTATGCAAACGTGCTAACCACTAAGCCATACAAGTGCCTGTGTTAGATGTTACTATAGAAATGATGCGTCTATATGTGGCAGGTGATATAACTTTATTACACTTTACTCTCACTAGCACTGTAGCTACGTGGTTAGCTAGCTAGTTCGTAAATCCAGTTATCCACCTGTCCAGCTGTCTACTGAGCTAGCTAGCTAGAAGGAAGAAAGAAAACAAAACACTACAGCTACCCGACGTTGTTCTTGGCACCGAGGGCAGTTCTCTTTACTTTATATGTACTTTCGAGTCAAGAAATTTGCATTCTAATTTACCAATTGCTTTCTCTGCACTGCGCTTTTCCTTTTATTATTCGCAATATCCCCATTTTTGCCTTTAATTCTGAGGGAAAATCGAGGTTTTATTATTTCAGGAATGTTCCCGAAACAGTAGTGGAAGAGAAAAACTGGGCTGGATATATGAAGCAGAATAAAATGCTTGCAGGCTTATTTTGAAAGAGTCGACAGTAAAACGAAGCACTCACCACAGGGAGGGAATGGTATATAGGCTATGCAGAAATGGTGAAAATGAGGCCATGGTGAGGACAGCAACCATACATCATGTGGAATTTTAGTGCACTGGATTTAATCAAGGTCAACCATGTTTTAACCGTCTAAAGCAGCTATAATAGTGGCTCTGGTGGTAGTTGTTAGGCCAGGTCTGAAGATTTTTTATTTTGCTCAACAAAACTATTTCTAGTACTTATAATTTGTGGAATTAGTACCAAATTATTAGACATTACAGGCTAATTACAGCTCTGGCTCCGCCCACCTTCTAGATATTTATAAAGTCTTACATAAGCCGGAGGAATTATCAATCTGGCGCTACATAACTGTATCTTATGTAGAATTTTGTTATAATGGTATATTTTGTTAGACTGTGAGAACCGCCATAGCATATGCTAACTACATGCGGGTCATTTGCATGAAATACAGGAAATCAGCTCAAGCGTGTGCGTATAACTCGACTCTGAACATGTGTAAATATCCCTGAGTAAAAATTCATTTGAGTGAATTAATTAATAAAGTGTTAATTTGGGACTTAAGTCGCTCTGGGTGCAGTTTGACGAAGCGTTTTTCTACCACAGGAAGCAAAATTCAAAAATCCGACGCGGTTTTCCTCACAGAATTCATTTCACTGAGAAACCGAACACTACCCAGTGGATTTAGCATTGCCAAGCCTTACTTCAAATTCCACAGGGTCCACGTTGTACTCCTGGGTCTCGGCTCTAGCTCATTTGCTTGTTGGTGATTTGTTCTGTGATCTCCGTCTGTTCACCTGCACGTTCAGACAGTGTTTATGGAATAATGTTCTAATTATTGCATGTTACACCATCTGAAGTTTATTTGAATATTTCCCCTGATTTTCGTCATTCCTTTTGGTCACTTTTTTCACTATGACCTGATCACATTCATTGTTCTCTGCAAGCTTGACTCGAACTCGAGCGGCAGATGTGAAATGACAAGCTCCATATTGACTCAGTCATGCTCTTTCACACAGCAGATAATTAAACGCTGTGTTTGTTTATTTCTCGGCTGCCATCTTCAATATCGGCCCGTCTGTCATCGCTCTATTTCCCCAGGAGACCACTGCTTAAAGCTGTTCAGACAACCCAGCTCAAGAGGGACCATTGTTTGGATCCTTTGAGCCTCATAATTCCTGATTTTTATTTATTTATTTATTTTTTTAAACCCTCGCCTTCTCGCAATTAAAACATCCCTTAGACATGCTATGCAGCTCTCTGGGTGCCACTCCAAACCCTGCTGCTGCTGCAAAAAATGAGATGATCAAGAGAGCAAACGGTGCCACAATTAACCAAGTCCCAGAGGAGCCTTCTGTGAAGACCCTTAGCAGGAAGTGGTACATTCTGTGAAGCTCACTGTGCGGAATAATATCATGCCTCCCTGTTTTCCCTCACACTCACATGCTCTTCATTAAAGTTGTGCATTTGATAAATGTGGGAAATACGGTGACTGAATTCTGCTGGAAAAGATGAAAGGTTGTGGCTGCACTAACATGAAGCAATGGTGTGAATTTATGTGGTTTTTTTATTTATTTATTTTTTAGCAAAAATATTAAGTGTGGTGACAGACATTAAATCTTTTGTGATACACTCTTTAAATGAATAGTTGACTGTGGCCAGCGCACCTCCCTAAACAATCTCTGTGTGATTCTGTAGAGTGCAGACTTGCTAAAGTTTACGATACGGCTGTCTAGATGTGATTGAATATCACCAACAAATGTTCTAATGTTTATTACTTGTGATCATTATTTTAAAAAATCATCAAATGAGTTTCCTTTGATAAGCACAGGGGCCACACCTCCTTCACTGACACTGACACAGAGGCCACACCTCCTCCACTGACACCAACACAGAGGCCACACCTCTTTCACTGACACTGACACAGAGGCCACACCTCCACCACTGACACTGAAACAGAGGCCACACCTCCTCCACAGGGACTGATATGTGCAGAGACCACACCTCCTTCATTGAAACTGACTGACACAGAGGCCACACCTCCTCCACTGACACCAATACAGAGGCCACACCTCTTTCACTGACACTGACACAGAGGCCACACCTCCTCCACTGGGACTGACATGTGCAGAAGCCACACCTCCTTCATTGAAACTGACTGACACAGAGGCCACACCTCCTCCACTGGGACTGACATGTGCAGAAGCCACACCTCCTTTACTGACACTTAAAGGCACAGAGGCCAAGCCATCTACACTAACTAGCAGAGTCCATACCTCTTTCACTTAGACTGACAGACACATAGGCCCCACCTCCTTCATTGAGAGTAACAGACACATAGGCCACACCTCCTTTTATTAACCTTACCAACACTGGAGCAGTTCTGTAAAAAGTAGTTTTGGCTACTTTATCCTTTCCTGAAGATTTTGTAGTCTCCATACGCCATCACAGCCTCTCAGCCTCTCAGCCACAGATCCTTCCCTCTGAAAAAAGTCTCAAGCTTAAAAAAAAAGAGGGTGTTTTACAGAAACGTTTATTGATGGAGTTCAGCAACTGACCTTCTATTGTCAGTAAGTTGGGAGAAAACAAGTTTTCCATTATTTTCTCGGTGCAAAGAAACGCATCAGAATTCTTGTGCATGCTGATCTCCAGAGCCAGCAGATAGAGATATTGTATTCCTTGAAGACATTACAAATGAATTGTTGGATAAAGTTGGATTTTCTTTACTTTAAAATATTAATAAAAGCATTTTTTTTTTATTCCTTAAACTATCCTTCATGTCAGCACTGCAAAAAAAATCAAACAACCAAACAAACAAAAAAAAAACAACACTATTAAATTAGCATTTGAATTTGAGAAAGGTCTTGATTAGGCTGTCAAACGGAAATTGCCAGAGGAGATGTAATAAAAAACGAAGGTGCTGTGTTTAGTATTGGACTTTTCCTCTGAATTAGCCGTATCATAAATATTACTGAATTTCCCTTCAGGGATTAATAAAGTTTATTTTATTTTATAATAAATACTGAGACTGGTTCAGTAATCCATGTTGAAGATTTTTACAGCCTTTGCGCATCGAGTTTAATGCATTTCCTTTGCAGTGTCTGGCCTTAAATTAAAGCTCAATAAATTGCTCAGGATTTTCCCTGAGATCCTCTCATAGTGTCTCGCTCGATGTTTGGTCTTAGCTGATGATTAAAAGACTTTTGCAGTACTTTTCTTCGCCATTGATTTAATGTGTTCATTTTGCTCAGACAACACACCTCCGCTTAAAGCCGCGCTCATTACCGGCGTGAATATAATGCGGCGGTTTGGCCAAATAACCTTTCTAAAGGTCAATATGACATGACTGAGGTGAACGTACAATTGTTTGCAGATGCAGTGTTTCACCAGTCCACAAGAAGAAATACTGCAGCCTGCTGTTCATTAGAAAGAGGTTAGTAAAAAAGAGAAAGGGGGGCAAACTCGCAGGAAAAACCACACACTGTTTAATTAAGTGCCCAAGCTTTGTTCTCACTCAAGTGAAGCTTTTTATTCTCTGTAAAATTTGTACTTGTGAATTTCAAATAAGGGCGCATGGATACCGATAGTAATATTGAGCATTAGTCTGAAATCCAACATGCGATACCAAGTGATGTATGCCTAGTGTGTGATGTGGCACTGATTTAAACACAACAGGAAATGACAGCGATCTGGATGTATTTCACGAATAATGGTCGAGAGGACATTGAGGGATTCCAATGCCAATTCAAATAAAACGAAAACCATGGCAAAACCCGACTATCGTGCCCATACAGTATGTGCGTGCTGAACATCCCAATCCAGATTTATTCCCCCCTTTGCTGTTATAATGCGCTCCACTCTTCCCTTCTGGTAAGGCTTTCCATTAGATTTTGGGGCGTGGCTGTGGGTATGTGTGTTCATTCAGCTATAAGAGCGTTAGTGAGGTTGAGACCAGCCGCTGATGTTGATGTGAGAAAGCTCCAGTTCCAGTTCATCCCAAAGGTGTTGAGTGGGGTTGAGCTCAGGGCTCTGTGCAGGACACTGGCGTTCTCCCATCTTCTTCCAACCTTCACACACACCATGTCTTCATGGAGCTCAGTTCGTACTCAGGGGCGTCGTCATGCTGGAACAGGTTTGGGCCTCTTAATTCCAGTGAAGGGAAACTGTAATGCTACAGCATAGAAAGACATTCTATACAACTGTGTGCTTCAAACGTTGTGGCGATTTTTTGGGGAAGAACCACATACGGGTATGGTGGTCGGGGGTGCACATACTTTTGGCCATGTAGTGTAGCTAGCTAATGCGCTTCATTTAAAATCAACTGGCTAACTTTATTAAGAATGAGCCTAGCAGGCTAAGCACATGACAGACATATAGAAATGCAGCATGTAACATTTAAGACAATTTTAACAGTGGACATTGTCCCAAAGCAGCTTTACAGAAATATATATATATATATATATATATATATATATATATATATATATATATATATATATATATATATTCAGAATAAAAAATTTAAAATCATGAATTTGAGCGAGCCGGTGGTGACGGTGGTGAGGGAAAAACTCCCTGAGATGATATGAGGAAGAAACCTTGAGAGGAACCGGACTCAGAAGGGAACCCGTCCTCATCTGGGTGACATCGGATAGTGCGATTATAAATAAATACACCCCTTCTATAAATGCACTAACACCACATGCTCAAATAGTGCAGTCGTGTAACCAGGAAATTCCATTACAGTTTTCACATGAAGTCTGTTTTGTTGAACTTCTGCACTGTTCACTGATGGACACTCGGGTGCAGAACTGATCGTAGTAATTGCAGTGCTGAGGCTATGATAGCAATTGTAGTCCTAGCGCCTAGGATAAATGGCATCTATAACATGTCATCTCTTACGCTGTAGTAATAAAAATGTCAAAATGCAACAGAAAATGATTTATTTCACTGTTTTTGTTCATTTTGAAGAAAGCTCCACCCACTTCACAAACATGTAATGTTATATAAAAAGCTTGTTTGTCGATGTCTATTCATGTCATTATGATGTCATTTTATATATATATATATCCTTACACTTGCCCATTTTTCCTGCTTCCAACACGTCAACTTCGAGAACTGAGACCTCTATCCCTATATATTAAAAAGATATTCCAACACACTTGAATTTATTTATATAAATAAATGAACTTTAAACTTCAAGGTGTTATATTCACAAGTTATATTCTGCGTGAATTTCTCACCAGTACAGCGTCATCGAGTCTGTCTCTCTGCTCATTAATCTGTAGATCATTAAAATAATCCCCCAAAAAAGTGTTAGACTCCATTTTTTCACTTCTTCACAAAACCTCACAAAGGTGTGGATTGGTATGAAACTCCCAAAACACAAACCTACACCCTGTCAGAAAACCTTCATTAAATTAATAAAATCAAAGACAACCGGAAATCAGAACGGAGAAAAAAACGAATGCCGATGGTTCCGTGGTCCATGTTGTGCATGATTGGTGAGTATCGACCGCTTCAATTCGTCAAATTTCTCTTTTTCTGTGATGGACGTCCATGCAGTTATACCGCCTTTAAACATCACCAACAACGAATATTCATATCACGCCGTATTCCAGAGAAAATTCTGCACCTACTTGTGATGGATGAAACCATCTATAAGTCCAGCTATAGATGATCCCACCCTTAAAAATGTAGGTAGATATATTAATACTCTATCTGTAGATAAACAAACAAACAAACAAATAAATAAATAACTTAGTGCCTAGTACGCCGAGTTTTTCTTCTTCTTCCATTTTAATCATATCGAGGGTAATGCGTCCCGGATCTCGGCTGCTCGAACATGAAAAGCCGCTCTTTTGATGTTTTATACGCAGAACGTGGAGAAATTCAGTACTAGATGATCTTAAAACACGAGTCGGAACATGATGCAGAATTTTGACTCTCCAGTCTGTACATAATAATCTTAAACTACATACATGCACTTACACACATACGATAGGTTTTTCATTTTTTGGATGTTGTGTCTGGATGTTGTCTGGAGCTCATTTCAGAAGAGCAAAGGGAGAAAATAAAGTGTTCGAATAGACTCGAGACGTGTTTTGCGAAGAGTTAAACGCTTCCATTCTTGTCCTAACAGGATTACGTTAAATATCGGCACTGAGAATGAAGTCGCTTTCACATCTTCCTCTGAAAGCGCCACGGATTTTCAATACAGTCGTATCCGTAATTTACTGGAATCCGTCAGCGACCCGGGTTTTGTGAGCACCGTGTTAGAGCTGCTTTATTGACCGGGTTTGAAATCCCACACTGATTGTGAGGCAATCGTGCCTTTTCTCTTTTTTTTCTTTTCTTTTTTTTGACGAGTGCTGATTGCATTGTGTTGTGCCCCCTGCAAATTAAGTAAGGAACAGTGAACGGGACGTGGCACTTAATTACAGTACTGTGCGCTTCACAACAGCAGCTAATTTACTGGATAAAGACTCGTGGGAGATTAGCTGCGATTGTTTAGCGGTGCTGAATGAGCGCGTTTTCTGCTAGGAGGAGAGCGGCTATGACGGCTCACTTAACGACCGAGAGGTGACGATCATCATCGTGGCGCACATGCATCGTCGGGGATCGATTTTTTACTAGCAGTGTGTTTTCAGATGCCTTACTTTAATCAACGAGAGCTCAAAATTACATTCCATTGCTGTAATAGCCATACTGAGAGTTTATTTATGTGAATATAGCGATGATTTAATGCCAAAATTGCGCATAATGCTGTACCTCAGATGTAACTACAGACTTAAGCGCTATTCCGACAGACAGAATGTCTAAATGGATAAAATTACCTTATAGTAAGCTGTTATTTAAAAAAATATAGATAAAGTTTATAGCTAATACACTACTAGAGGAGTGATGTTAGCCATGTAAAAGAGATCTTAGCCACAAATCTGTATTTTGCTACTGACATCATGCTAATTGGTTGCCAGCAGCGACTGTTCAGCTGCGTCGGAGTTTATTTATTTATTTATTTATTTATTTATTTATTTCAAAGCATGTTTACTGCAAATGACTTTTTGTTCTACGTGACTGTATTTTGACTTTTTGACCAAGGACTTGTCTCACTCACGTCTTCTCGGTAATGAGGGGTTATCAACGCCGTCACACGAGACGGTTAGCCACTCGGAGGGGAACGAACAGAATTATGCGAGGTGAAAATGAAGACCCGACGTGCTCTTATTATCATAAAGATTACATTTGCTAATTAAATGTCTGCCTCTTGAATACCAATTAAGATAAGACATACTGTGTGAGGACTGAAACGTGTGTTCCAGCGGCCGCATTGCTCTTTCCGGTGCTCATCATGGCTCTTTCGAGGGCTGCAGCAGCCGCGTGGTTTGATTTAACATGGCCTTAGTGCGCAGCCTTTAACAATCACACCCTCATGAATTATTCATCAATACGAGCCTCTGTTTATATCCAGCTAGGGTAATGTGAGCAGCGGCGACTGCTCACTCTTATTTCTTCTTTAAACAGCCAATTAGAATTTCTAGTATATATTTTGGAAATAACTACAATTTTGCAGTCACGGGGTGACTTTTCTGACACTAATTTTTGCATAAATCGTACATAATTTATTCATAGCTATAACTGAGAAAAGAATGACCTCTTTTTTTTTTTTTTTTTTTTTTTTTTGAAAAAAGTTGAATTCACATTTCTCACAGGCAAAAAAATGTCTTTTGAAGACCTGCTTTTATTCAAATATTCCAAAACAAAATGTCCTCGTTCCACACACACACACACAAATCTTATAAATTCAGGTTCTATGAATATGCAAATCAGAAACACCACCAACTCTACAAGCCCCTCCCCCTCCCACTTTGGAAATCATTCCTGCATGTCCTGCATTTGCATATTAGAGCCTAATTGGCTCTTTTTTTTAAAAACGATGCAATAACATTTGCCTGTAATTTTCCACATCGAATCAGATATTTCAGATAAATTCAAACCAGCTAACGTTATCGTTCAACTTTGCTAACTGTACGAGAAGGAAGCTTTACCTGAGGACATCCTGCGTTTATATATCATATCGGTTTGTTTTTCATTTGAAGGCTGTACTTTTATTTAAAGGGCAAATTTATTTCCAATCCGGCAGTAAACAGATGTTTATCCGTATTAATTAGTCTGATTTCAACTGCATTTCGGATGACTCGTTAAGGCTGCTAAGATATATTATTATTTATTATTTAGATTTCTTTCGAAATCTTCGAAAAATAAGACAAACGAATCATACAGATTTGCTTGGTGGGGAGCGGTTTACGAACAGAGTGGGATACCGGCGTCTGATGTGTAACCATAGCAACGATTTAGAAAGTTAGCTAAATAAACTGACAATGAGTTGTTTTCTTCTTTTTTCCCCTCATATCATATCATATCATATCATACCAGAGGAAGGCTCCTTTGTGAAATTCTGGTTGAGGCGACTCCGCTTTGTGTGGCGTTATCCGCCCGTCTCGTGGTATTTTCTGATATCCGGACGCTTCGTTCGCTCGTTATCTTTTGCATATTGCGCAATGCTTTATGAAGCCATGCCTAGTCCAGGACAATCGTCCTCGTTGTTGTCGTCGTCATCATCAGCGGCACTAGAGCAGATATTGCAGCTTGTGTTGTTCGCGTGCGTGCTGCGAGACTGAGGAATTGATCAGGACGAGATTGCAAACACAGACTTTTCCCAGTTGATTCATAAGTCGTGGGAACGTAATAAAAGGTGCCCAGTGAAGCATTTGAATCCAATTACCTTCTACAGAACGCTGCTGCAATCCAATTATAACTCTTCCAGTTCTCAGGAATTATAATAAGTTATTTTCTTAGGTTTTGACAACAGTGATTTATGTTGAATTGCGTGCCCTTTGACCTGAGGATGAAAAAAACGCAGTGTGAGGTGAATAAACGTGAGAAGAAAAACGCAACACTGGGATGAACAGAAATGGACTGCGTCGTGTTTAAAGCTGAACCCAAGCTCTAAGTTCCATCCGAAATGGCCGCTATTCGATTCCGTATGCACTTCCTTTTGAAACAGGAAGTAAGAGTGACGGCATGTCGAAGTGTTTGACTGATTTACACGACAGTGTTCACCAAACCCTCACCAAATCTAAACTAGCTTAACTGTAGATTAGCAAACTAGCTAGCTTTTACCACAAAATAGCATGAGCTGTTGCTAGCCAACAAGGTCAACTCCGCCCTCTTCCAATCGACAACGCTCCAACCATTTATTCTCCACCAAGCCATGTTTACTGCTAACGAGCTGCTTTCGTAGAGCAAGACACGCCCCCCGGGGTGGAGCCTATATGTTCTCGAGAGCATTGAATTGGACGAACACAAGACGAGTACAGGATGAGTCATCGAAAATAAAAAAATCGATTCCGCTCTAGTTATGAACTGTACAATTAAAATAGGTATATCTCCAAAACTATATTTTTGAAAAATATATATTTTTCTAGTTTGTTGTTTGTTACCGTATTGGTGTCCATAACGCTAAGGCAGAGGTACAAGAAGCTCTGAAACACCCGTTATGATTTCAGGGGCACGTACCTGAGGAATAAACCAGTATACAAACCAATCTTTTTTTTTTGGGGGGGTGGGGGGGGTGATTTGATTCACTCACTTCGTTTAGCTTCCGCTGCAAAAGAACAAATCTACAAATATAATCTCATTTATTTATCCGCAATCATGGACTTTATTAAGCAATATAAAATATACACCAGGGAAAATAGTTTCCTTTGTTGGTCCTTGTGTTTAGTATTTTCTCTCGTTTTCTCAAAAAAAAAAAAAAAAAAAAAAATCCCGAAAAAAATCCCCAGGAGTCAAAATAATCCCACGGAAAATTTTGACCAAAAAAAACAGTGAAAACGGAACAACCTTTCCGTGCAGGATCATCTGAACACCGATGAGGAAAAAACAGACACGATATCAGGGTTTTTAAACACACCGAGCGGCACTAGAGCGTGTGCTGACCGCTTCTCTCCTGGAAAAGCGTTGCGAGTGAGTGAACGTCAGGCCACGAGGCGTCCAGGTCGAGCGTTTCGGGTTCATACGGAGGATCAGGAAGGTCCAGAGAGCTGATGGAGCCGGACGGAGAGCCCTGACCTTCGTACGCGTACGTCTGCAGCGAGTCGTACGGCGGCCCGCTGGTGTCTTGATCCGCCTCCACTACCTTCAGCTGGATGACTTCCTGGATGTCCTGAACGGGCAGGGACAGGGACGGGCTCAGCGTCTCCACCCCTACGGCCCCCAACTGCTCACACTGCGCCTCCTCCTTCCTCCTCTTACATTTTTTACGAGCCTCCGCCGCGGCCTCGGGGTTCCTCAGAGCCGCCATGTCGAAGGCCTCGGTGTCCTCCTCGCCTCCGCCTTCATCGTCGTACGTCACCACGTTCTCTCTGATGTCCTCCTCGGAAATGATCAGCGTCTCTTTTTTGCTCTTTTTGCTCCGCAGGGTAACGAACAACACCACGATGGCTGAGAGAGACAAAGAGACAAAGCCTGTTCCCTTAGCAACAAGGCACTAAGCATGTGAAATCAGTTCTAACTGCAGGCTGATAACTAGCATTGAATGTTACAAACAACATCAAGCTAAAAGCTGAAACGGTTTCAGTGGAATTAAAGAAGTGACAACGATACTAATAATGCTAAAAATGACAATAACATTAGCCACGAGCCTCTTACTGCTAACAACAAATACCAGATACTGTTCACAAATCATGCTAATGTTTTAGCTTTAAAGGAGTAACATGAACAACGTTTCAAACACTGCTGCTAGCGCAAACAAGATGCTAGCAGCGGTTTATTATAGGATTACCTTGTTAGAAGTGTGGTTGTCAGTGTGACGTGGACCAATAAATGGGACAATGCTAACTCTGCTAAAAATGAAAACTACTACGGATTACGTGCTAACTTTGCTAAGAAAAAGACAGATTAGCCAAAAATAGAAATTAGTTGAGTGAAATCATGCTAATCGGTAGATATTTGTTTGCTTTGTCTGTTAGCACGTGTGGCTTCATCTCAGTTCAAGAAGGTGGAACAGATGCTTTCAGGACTAAAAATGGCTATTGATCTGTATCATAGGAGTTCATGCTAATCAGAGGCTAGTAGTTTACTGTAACGTGTTCAGCATTTATTAACTAGCTTTAAAAGCATGAAGTGAAGATCATTGTTGATCTTTTTGCAAATAAAGTATTAACTTTGATTAGCATCACTGTATGCTAATGATAGTCCGTGTTACCCAGCAGGATGAGGATGCAGAGCAGGATGGCGATGAGAGCCCCGGTGCTGAGGCCGGCAGAGGAGAAGAAGGCCTGGGGTCGGCAGGTCGGTGATCGGAGGCCGCGTTGGCATGGACACACACGCAGAGTGAGGGTGGTGGTGCTGCTGAGTGCCGGCTCTCCTCCGTCCCACACCACCACGGCCAGTTGATGGAGCTCCTGATCTGCCCGACTGAAGCCCGAGCGCCGGGCCACGATACTCGCACTGCTGTCTGTTAGAGACAGAGTGGATATTAGGGATGGAACTCAATACAAATTCTGATTGTTCTAAACCCATACAAATACAGATACACAAATAGGAGACACACTGTTCTTTTTTTTGTTTTAATTTTTTTTTTTTTTAAAACAGTGCTAATATGCTGCACATCAAAGTGCTGATGTGCTGATGAGATCTTTTCCACAGTATTTTCCAATATTTTGTATAGCTTTCACTCGTTAGGTTAGCTTGACCTTGCTGTTAGCTTTCACTCGCTAGGTTAGCTTTAACTTGCTAGGTTAGCTTTCACTCACTAGGTTAGCTTGACCTTGCTGTTAGCTTTCACTCGCTAGGTTAGCTTTAACTTGCTAGGTTAGCTTTCACTCACTAGGTTAGTTTTCACTCGCTAGGTCAGCTTTCATTGGTTTTGTTACTCAGACTCAAGAGATAATTTGAGCAGGAACACCGTTTTGGAAGTAAATATCAACATCACAAAGTCTTGCGACTGGTCAAGGTAATCTTACTTATCATTAACTCAAGATAAGTCCCACGCACTTCACTTTAAAAAGGCAGAAGTCTTAGGGAAGTGCATGTAATCAATAGAAAGTCCTTCCTCTGTGGTTTTACCTCAGTCTTCCCTCTTTCTGTGTCCACCTGTACTTTCTTTTTCTTCTCTCTCTCTCTCTCTCTCTCTCTCTCTCTCTCTCTCTCTCTCGCTCTCTGTCTCAGTCCTAAGCCCCACAGTGTATGTGTGATCACGATCATCTGTGATGCTGATTCTGGCAGGTGATGGAGGGAGGGATGTAGTGAGGGAGGGCACATCTCCACTTCAGGGTGCCGTCTGTCTCCTTCTGCATGCCAACTACTGTGTGCAAACAAACACAGCTGGGGAGCTGTACCTCCTCCTCTTCTTCATGCATGACTTTTCTCTTCATAGACCAGAGTCACATGACGTGGCACCAAACACAATTCACATAAACGCCATGAAAGTGAGAAGTATTCACATAGCAACACCCTGAGGCAGAGTGTTATGTCTGGGAAAACAAACACAAAACAGAGCCAACAAGCAGCAGCAGTGCAGATCCTTCATTAAGACTGCGAAACAGAGTCCACGCCTCTTTCACTAAGACTGACAGGCACAGAGGCCACGCCTCTTTCACTAAGACTGAGAGACTCAAAGGCCACACATCCTTCACTGAAACTGACATGCAAACAGGCCACGCCTCCTTCACTGAAATTGACATGCAAACAGGCCACGCCTCCTTCTCTGAAACTGACATGCACAAAGCTGTAGGTTTGTAGTATGACAGGCAGTTACAGTGAAGGGGTGATATGGTTCAGTGATTCGGTGTTTAGAGATGCATAGGCCACACCTCCTTGAGAAAAATGCCACACCTCCTTAAGTAGGATTTACAGATGCATAGGCCACACCTCCTTAAGTAGTATTTACAGATGCATAGGCCACACCTCCTTGAGTAAAATGCCACACCTCCTTAACTAGGATTTACAGATGCATAGGCCACACCTCCTTAACTAGGATTTACAGATGCATAGGCCACACCTCCTTAAGTAGGATTTACAGATGCATAGGCCACACCTCCTTAAGTAGGATTTACAGATGCATAGGCCACACCCCCTTGAGTAAACTGCCACACCTCCTTAATTAGGATTTACAGATGCATAGGCCACACCTCCTTAACTAGGATTTACAGATGCATAGGCCACACCTCCTTGAGTAAAATGCCACACCTCCTTAGCTAGGATTTACAGATGCATAGGCCACACCTCCTTAACTAGGATTTACAGATGCATAGGCCACACCTCCTTGAGTAAAATGCCACACCTCCTTAACTAGGATTTACAGATGCATAGGCCACACCTCCTTGAGTAAAATGCCACACCTCCTTAACTAGGATTTACAGATGCATAGGCCACACCTCCTTAACTAGGATTTACAGATGCATAGGCCACACCTCCTTAAGTAGGATTTACAGATGCATAGGCCACACCTCCTTAAGTAGGATTTACAGATGCATAGGCCACACCCCCTTGAGTAAACTGCCACACCTCCTTAATTAGGATTTACAGATGCATAGGCCACACCTCCTTAACTAGGATTTACAGATGCATAGGCCACACCTCCCAGAGTAAAATGCCACACCTCCTTAGCTAGGATTTACAGATGCATAGGCCACACCTCCTTAACTAGGATTTACAGATGCATAGGCCACACCTCCTTAACCAGGACTTACTGATGCATAAGTCACGCCTTTCACTAGGACTGACAACTACAGAGGCCACGCCTCCTTCACTAGAACATACAGGTGAATAGGCCACACCTCCTTCACAGAGACTGACATATTCAGGACCACCGGAGATATTTTTTTTCCATGTGGACGTTATTTAGTTGCAGTTGGAGAAAAAGAAAATGCAGAAACACACCGAACTAAAGCTCTAAAATCTCCGACAGCAGCACTCTGAGCTCTCCGAGTCTCTCAGCGTCTGTTTCTTATCTCCCAGATTGCTTCGTTAAACCCTCACAGCCCTCTTCAGGCCTCCTCCATTGCTATTCCCTCGTTTCCTCTTTCTCTCAGCCCTCTAAAGGAGCAGTCTGCTTTCTGCACATGAATCATTTCAGTCTGACCATCTCGGAAAAAAACAAAACAAAAAAACCAGCCATGAGGCAACACCGTCACGGAGCCGGTTTCCAGGGCAACAACACAGTTGGCCCATTGATATGAGAAGAGCGTGGTTTGATGAGGGAATGAGCAAAGATCTACGTGACAACACATAATGTTAAATATGTTTGCCTTGAGGCGCTCGTGCTTTACTCAGAGCAAACATGTGGGACTCGGCACTCACAAGGTGAATTTCATTAGTGCGATAAGAGCAGACAGGTTCTTCTGGATCTGATTTGACGAGGTGAGAGAATCCGCAAAAACATTCCAGCTGCTCTAGCTAAGCTCAATTGGACCAAGGTGTGAATGAGACTGCATGGTGCTATGGGATGGACAGGGGTCCTATACGTGGGACATTTTTATCATTAGGGTGTAAACACTAGGTTTCAACTACATCTTGTACAACATCTTGCACAGTGAAGGGTGCTTTGGAGTTTTTGCAGACTCGGCTAGAAGCGTCTCTATGAGTCTGCACTAAAAATCGATGGCAACCGATGGTTTGCTGCCAAGAGAGCATAAACTTGTCAAATTTTTTTCTTAAAACTGTAGTGGCAAAACACTGAGCAGAGTCAACAAACTGCAAACATTATCAGTCAGCGCAATGTCTCTGGCCAAACCACGCATTTCTACCAAAGGTACTTATGGCTCTCTGGTAACAAAAAAAAGCCTTCTTCCTATTGTCAGGAGATCGCAAGTTCGGATCCTGATGATTCCCCAGCCGTACATGTTAGTTAGAGTTACATTTATATAGCACTTTTCTAGACACTCAAAGCGCTTTACATAGTATGGTGGGGTGGGGTGGGGTGGGGTGTGGTGGGGGGGTCTCCTCAACCACCACTAGTTTGTATCCTCCACTTGGAAGATGTGACGGCAGCCATATTGCTCCAGAACGCCCACCACACACCAGATATTAGTGGAGAGGAGAAAGTGATGTAGCCAATTCAGAGATGGGGATTATTAGGGCCCCGTGATAGAGAAGGGTCAATGGGGGAATTTCACCAGGACCCTGGGGATATACCCCTACTCTTTTACGATAAGTGTCCTGGGATTTTAATGACCACAGAGAGTCAGGACCTCGGTTTAAGGTCTCATCCGAAAGACGGTGCTGTTCTTACAGTATAGTGTCCCTGTCACGATACTGGCGCATTAGGCCCCACACAGACCACAGGGTGAGCACCCCCTGCTGGCCACACTAATACGACTTCCAGCAGCAACCTTAGTTTTCTCCAGGAGGTCTCCCGTATTGGCCAGGCTTAACCTTGCTTAGCTTCACTGGGAAACCAGGTGAGAACTGCAGGGAGATATGGCTCAGGAACTCACTGGATGGGCGGGATTGCATACTCCCCTGTCAATCAAAGTGACAGTAGCCAATCGCATGTCTCTGTGAGCTCATGTATGCGGAAGAGGGCAAATAGCGTTTTCCACTGAGTGTGATACTGCATGAGCAGCAGTTTGAACAAGATGGAGCAAGCTGGATTCAAGTATCTCGCACATGTTAGCCTTCAACTTCCCTACTCGGTAACTGTTGTAAGATGGAGCAAAGCTGGTTGGGGGGTGGGGGCGCCGGGGGGTTGTTAATGTCACTGCACAATGTTTCAACCTCTGTGAGAAATGTGTTCCCCAGCTGACTAACCACAGTTCTTAATAGTGAACTCTAATTTCTGACTTTCGTACCTTCATTATCCTTGAGGGTGAAGTTTGGATTGGCAGGAACGTCTGCTGGCAGAGCGAAGGAAAAGCGTCCATTGGCAAAGTTGTCCCTGTCTGTAGCCCTGATGGTCTGGATGACCTGCAGAGACACAGAGTAGCATCGAAAGACTGAAATACACCACAAACACACTTCCATGTAATTGCCGTGACTGAAGCCATGGCCTGTTTCTTTTTTCTTCTCTGTCTAATCCAGCAATCTCTTCACGCTCCCTCAGATTCCCTCTGCTCGGATTAAAGGGTGTTTGGCCCAGCGTGGCACCCGGCTCGCAGGAAGCAGATGCATGCGATGATGTTTTGTCAGCTTGTTAACCTAATTGGCTTCCTCATGCAGGTCAGGCCTGAGACGGACCAATTATTGGAGTTCACCTGTGGGTGTGGAGAGGGCTTCGTCTGCCACGAGCTGGAAGGATGAGACATGTTCACACCGACTCCATCACGCGCTGACTTTTGCTTCCTGCTTCTAATAAGGGCTCCAGGTTGTGATGGCGGCTTCTCTTGTTCGTTACTCGCTGCTGTCACCACTTCAAGAAACACGGGGGCTCTTGTTTTTTTCTCTTGTTATGTTCATAATGCTTGGTGCGGAGCCAAAAAGACAGAAATGTATTGAAAAAGAAATCCGCCATGTTTTTTCAGAAGCGTACCTCAGTGACGGTGTACATTGTAAATGTTGTACATAGAGAGAAAAATATCCACTTGATTTGTAGCATGCCCACGATTTTTCCACACTTTTTGATATTTTGTGTAAGTCGGAATGTTATGTTAGCCATCTCGCTTGGTTTTAATTTTAGTCTGTGTTATAATTTGATATGGAGTTGGACCA
>NC_030435.2:1187726-1240226 GCF_001660625.3 Ictalurus punctatus
TGTAGTTACTTACCAACCTCTGCAGCACTGACAGTGATGTTGTGCCAGGCCACGCCCTCTCGATCCAGACTCGCTGTGGTTTTAATGAGGCCGCTGTTCTCATCGATGCTGAAAAGCGTCTCTCCATCTGCGCTCTCGTCGACGGAGTACCTGCGGATCAGAACTCTGTGTCAAACGATGACGCGTGGCTAATTCATCCGCGCTATTCTGAGTAAACATAATGATATCTCATTAAACAATTGCGAGGTTGCTGAGCGTGCGGAATATTTAAATATTTAAATCAGCCGTGCTGAATAAGCGAGCGGGGCTAATGCGCTGAAACCGCATCAACATTCGGGAGTCGATTCCCACGTGAACATCCAGCTGTTCCAGTTCCAACACTCCGCTGGGAGTAGAAGTGCGTTCAACACTAAGGCAGTTACCACACGCAGCAAAAACCAGCTCATGAAAAGCACACACTGTAGCTATAAGGTTCAGCTAGTCGCGGCTTGTTCTAAAACGTTTCTATTGTAGCAACTCTTTCACAGACCTTTGCGTGGCAGATACTAAACATAAACGGATTTTAAAATGTATGATATGGCGGAGTTTTCAGTAAGGAGATGTTTATTTAAAGGAAGGAGTCTCCAGTGTTAGTACTTTGAGGAATAACGTACTTCAGGGCAAGCTGTTATAGGAAATTAATCAACGACGTAACGGCGCTTCATCACCACCACCCCATTGGTGAGTATTTCATTAACAAACTCCTGAAGCAGGTATACTGTGACAAATAAAACCAGAACATGGCGGTGAGTGAGGGTGCCATTACTTATTGCGTCGTGAACACGGTCATATTCAGCATTTATCTCTCATCCGATTTTTTTCCTTCTTTGTATTTCCTCCGTAATTCAGGTAAAGCTCATTCCCTGTGTGAGTCCAACTGCTTATGCGTGACAGCGGCGCCCGATTTAGCTCGCAAGGGGCTCCGCTAATTAGCTAGCAATTTGGACACAGTGGGGAAAATGCTAAACAGTGCACGGTGCCGCATGCTTGATATGCGCTGCTGTAAAAATCTGACAAAACACTGAGGATGTGACAATATCACAACATCACAATGTCACCTGTCACCAGCTAAATCATGTAAAAACAATCCCACGGACGTGTATATCACGCATCACAGCAGATGACTCGCTTAATTTGTTCTCTGCGGCAGTCACCTGATTTTTCCCCTGGCGTTGTCGGGGTCTTGAGCCGTCACAACGCCGACGTCTGTGCCGGCCGGCGCGTTCTCGTAGACGTCCATGATGTAATAATCCATGGGAAAGATCGGAGCTTCGTCCACGTCCCCGACGATGATCTTCAGAGTGGTGGTGTCTTTGAACGGGCCGAGGTGCGAGAAACGAGGGTCCAGGTGTGTATTCGCTCCCTCGATGCTTAAAGTGTAGGCCTTCTTCTTCTCATAATCCAGATGCTGTACAGAGAGAAAAACAGATGATTAGACATTATTTTAAAAATCTACATGACGAAGTTACTGGAGTTACCGTTTTCACCCCTAAATGAATTACTTTCACGTTTTATTCCTCTGAAACGTACAGATTTACAGTCCATAAAGGATTTCGCGCTTCGGGTTTTTTTTGCGTTTTTGAGAGTTCGGGGAAATCGCAGTCGCGAGAAATTGTTCTTCGCTCTTTCACAGTGGTGTTTGTCGGTAAATGAGACCTTTTAGCTGTACTCGTGTTCGACGCACGTGAATCGAAGAGAGCTTTGACGTCACGTGACGCGTCGCGGCCCAAGTCTGCGGTAATTTTTGAAAAATTGCAAGCTCCATCTCGCGGATATTCCTTGATTTTGTGTTCATTTCTCCGATCGCAAAATCGCTAAATTCTGGAGGGACTGACTGAAGCTCTGATTGTTACAATTGATTAATGTTAAACAAACGTGTCCTTACAGAAAACGTCCCCATACCAACAATTCCACACATTTTTTTTGTCCCAGTGAATGAGCTGTTGCTATAGAAACGATAGCACTACTGTCAGACATGCTGTTATAGAAAATTCATCAACACCTTCTGAGCGGTCAGACTCGAGAATATAATAAACATTTTTTTTGTTTTTGGAGTGAATTGGAATTGTTTCAGTATGGGTTCACTTTTTCACACCTTTTTCAGGGAGATGACCCCCTCTCTCTTGTCACTGTCAGCAGAGATGGAAAACATGGCCGCCCCTTCCTCGTTGGTGATCTTGTACTCCATCTCTGCGTTGATTCCCAGGTCTTCGTCATTGGCTTTGATTTTTCCCACAGCTTTCCCAACCTGAGCAGACTCAGGGACGTAGAGCTGGTAGTTTTCTGGAGCAGAAAACAGGAGTTTGATGTACAGACTGAACCTTGAAACAGAACCTTGTACTTGGTTTGACTGCTGATGCTAGTTGGACTGCATTTCGTTTACTTTTCTACATGACTGGCTCAGACTGGTTTGAAAAGAGTGAAGCATCACATACTTTGAGGAAACCTGGGTGGATTGTCGTTGACGTCGGTGAGTGTGATGTTGACGGTGGTGGACCCTGAAAGACCCCCCACTGAACCGGCCATGTCTTTGGCTTGGATGATGATGGAGTACATTTCTCTGGTTTCTCTGTCCATGTTGGCCAGCGCTGTCCTAATGACACCTACAACCAAGAGAACAAAATATCGAAACAGTACATTTGTAATGTTTGAATTGTTTTGAAAAGGAGGCACAGCTACAGGACGGTCAACACTGGGAGTTTTCTGCGATAATCACTTAAGTGCACAAAACTGTCACAGGTCAAAATGTGGGAACCCCCTAAAACTGCTGAAGGGAAATATATAAGTATATACGATGGGAAACGAGGTCGTGCATTTGAGGAAGTCAAAAATGTAATGACACCTGCATTGATGATGACAACGGAAAGACAAAAATGTGTTTCGGTAACTTCGACATTTTCGGCCAACAGACAACTAAAGGAGCCTAGAAAGAAATTTTAGTGTTCCAGTTGGAAAACTCTGTGGAAGGCGGGATTAGTCAAAATTTCTGTGGGACAGGTCAGTGACAGTTTTTATTGGAGAAGATGGGATTGGCTGAGATTGGTCAAAACTTGGGGAGCAGGTGAGATCGATTAAACGTTCTGTGGGAAAGTTTGAGATTGGTCAAACTTTCAGTGAGTGTGTGCCAGATCGGTCAAACTACTCGTGGGAGTATTCAGGATTGGTCAAACATTCCGTGGCAGCATGTGGGTTTGGTAAAATTTTGAATGGGGGTAATCGGGATTGGTCAAACTTTCTTTGGGAGTAGTTGGGATTGGTCAAATGTTCTGTGAGAACATTTGGCACTGGTCAAACCTTCGGCGAGTGTGTGCTGGATCGGTCAAACTTCCTGTAGGAGTAGTTGGGATTGGTCAAATTGGTCAAACATTCTGTGGCAGCAGGCAGAATTGGACAGATTTTTAGTGGGGGGTAGTCGGGATTGGTCAAATGTTTCGTGGGAATATTTGGCATTGGCCAAACTTTCTATGGGTGTGTGTGGGATCGGGAGTGGGGTCAAACTTCCTGTGGGAGTAGACAGGATTGGTTAAATTTTCTGTAAGAGCACGTGGGATTGGTCAAACTTTCCATGGGATAGGTCAGTATTGGCCAAACCTCCTTTAGGAATAATCAGGATTGGTTAAACTATATTTTTTATAAGTTAAACTTTGTAGATGTGTGGATCATTCAAGTGATTATTTATTTCATAATGTCGTGTATATATATATATATATATATATATATATATATATATATATATATATATATATATATATATATATTCTTTAATACTGTCCTTATATGACATTCATTGTTTGTGTTTTGAGTGAGAAACTTTACAGCAGTGAACTTTAGGAGCAGCACTTCGATGCTGTTCATGAATTGTAAATTTGCCACTAATTTGTAGTTTTAAGTCAGCTCCAATACAGAGCCTTTAACCGTTGGTGCATTTTTAAGACGTGGGGTCTCCGCAGGTTTAAAGTACTGCATTTAAAAAAAACAAAAAAACAACCCTCATCACGCAGCATCACCAGAGTGTTAATTTCTATTAGCCTGGAACAAAAGATTAATTGGACTGTGACATTTGAGCCAGAGCTTCACTTCCTAATTAAGTAACAGCGCAAGAGCTGAAACCTGGCAAAAACTTTGTGACCCCTCAGCGAATTCAAGCCTCTTAAAGACACATACACACACACACACACTCTGTCATGCCCAATTATTGAGTAACACACAGGCCAAAAGGTTCTCTAGGCTTTATACACACCCGTGCATACTTTCCCGATGGAATGGAGGATGACTGGAGAGAAAAACAGGTCGGGTTAGCGCATTGCATCTGTACATTCCCTGAGGAATCAACACTCCTTTCGACTACAGTGCGAATGCGGCTGGAAATTAGAAGCAAACCTCAGCCAGACGCACTGCTGTGAGCAAAATGTACCAATGAAAGCCGTCTATTTCTGACAGTGCGTGAACTAATTATTAGCGCCTGGGCTTATTATATACCTCAGGATCTCAGGTTGCTCATTAGAAGCTGACATTGAGATAAATGCCAATGTGCAGCCTTTGATATGCAGATATAGTGTGACCTACGGAAATGCATAATTAAATCTATTTCATGCTGCAGCACGTTAATGTATTACGTTTCTCAAATTAAGTGACAAAAAAAAAAAAAAAAAAAAAAGTTAACGCCAGCCTTCGTAAAAAAAGTATTCGTCCTATATGACTTTCTATAGTACTGAAAAAGTTCACTGAAGTCCTTGAGGCCTGTGAGTCCAGAGAGAGACACAAAGTCATTTTATAAGTCATTCTGGCTAAATGTTCATGACTCCACTATCAATATGGCACCGAAAATGTGCAGTTCATAGCAGAGTAGTGAACAGAGGCCATTTTTTTTTTTTTTAAACAAAGAGGAATATGAATGTTTCCCTTGGGTTCGACATAAAACTCATGGATCATCATCTGGTTCAGCACGGCGTGTTAAAATGGATAAAATATGTTCCATAGTTCTAAGAAAAAAATGAAAAATCTAAACGTTACGCCACCAGTCCAGCGTGATAATAGCTAAGAGGTGAATTAGCGATGGGAAATATAAAGACCTGAGTGACTGTTCTAGCAAAATTTAAACAACTTCTTTTATCTGTAAAGCTCAACTCATGAACATGCTCGAAACCTTGTCTTTAAATACGCAAAGTAAATGCGAGTCTTGTTGTTAATAACGCCGTCGATAAGAACATCATGAAACTAAACGGCGTACTGTAGCTCTGAGGAAATGATAACACATACGATAAGTGTCAGATCCGTACGACTACATACTGTATATAACAGTACACTAAAAATATACACATCAGTCTGACTTTATACACCGTCTATGTACTGGTTCTGTACTTGCTTCTGGATTGAAAAATTATTACAGTAAAATTATTACAGATCTTTAGTTCGTTCTGAATAACTTTTTGAAAGAAACTATTATCAAATCTTATACACAATAAAACTGCACTTTCCTCGAAAATATACCGCATAGAGTATAGCACATCTTTTAAAAAAAAAAGAATGCAATCACAAAATCTAAAATCTAAAGCAATAAAATATAGTACACTTTAGTTTATTTGCAAGTATTAAGTACATCCCGTACTACCTCTACTCAACTATACTGGATGTAGACAAAGAGCACTAATTCTGTACACACTTACTTGTAAAATGTATACGTGTAAGTAAAACGATTACAGTTTTAGTTCACGCTGAAAAATACTCGAAAGATACTATTAGTAGATTAGCCAAGCAGGCAATAACGACCGTACTTTACTTGAAAATATACGAGATATAGACTCAAAATCTATTTAATTGTTTTACCTGTATGGATTAAGACTATAGATAGGTGCACAGAGTACCGAAAGTACACAAGAGTTTACTAGTTTATATGGTATTTGTGAACTAATTACTGTATATATGGCTTCAAATATAATTGGGACAAAACCTATATAACAGTATACTTTAATGATGCTATATACATGTGATTATTATAGCATATACATATACAGATACATATAATGACAGTATTTTGCTTGAAAATAAACAATGCGCTTCAAGGTAAAGCTGACAGAAAGGTTCATTTGTAACCAAATCTGTAACTTTTAGCCGATTATGAAGGATGGTTTGAAGAGTTGTTAAGTCGTTAACGTAAAATGGCGGCTGTTTACTCAAAGTAAAGAACGTATTGATATGAAAGACCACTTTTAGCTCACTGTACTCTACCAGGAGATGTAATAAACTGCTGCATTTTAAAGCTAGTTCTGAACGGATTCCAAGTCGTGCCGTCTTTATTCATGCAGCACATTTAAAGTCGATGCTCGTCAGCCTGAAATGCTAACGAGGCAGATTAAAGAGGTTTTGAACCTCGTGTACAATCACAATTTAGAAATAAATTGCGAAAATTGAGCATGTTGTGTAACGCTGGATTAAAACTTACAAGTGAGCTAACACTTTACTTCTCATCTAGTATACAGTACATAGACAGGCTAGTACATCGAAGTCATCTGTAAGCATTTTTGGCAGTTAGATTACTTCACTACTTGGACAAATTTGCAGTAGACTTAAATTACTGGTTTTTTGTTTTTTTTTTGCATGAAATCTTTAAGGATGTTATTTGTGAATGCTATAAGCTTTTATCTGTAGATGAAGAAAGAAACGTTGGGTTAAAATTCTAAATAAAAACGACCGTCTTGTTGCTTAGGGCTGTAGATAAAAATGTTAAGTATTTGTTATGAGGTCATAAAAACAAACAAACAAACAAACAAACAAAAAAAACGTTGTACATAGAGATAGAAAAATTCTAAAGCTGCTAACACTAAACCAAAGGCAAGAACAGATCTGCTAGCATAACTTAGAGCCATATTAGCTGAGCTGGAAACTTGTTAGCATAGGATGAAGTTTTTGTTTTAAAAGAGAAAAGTCTGGGTTACGCATGTAGCCCTGTTCCCTTTCAAAGGGAACTTCGGCGTCGCGTTTAGCATAGCACGCGCGAGAGGCGCTTCCCATAGTGCTATGCTAAACGCAACGTCGAAGTTCCCTTTGAAAGGGAACAGGCACAAGCTGTGAGAAAAAAAGTTTCAGCAGACAGAAAACAGGTGGTGCGAAGTCCACGAAAGCCTTGGAGCTAAAACGGATTAGCATGACGGGGCAGCCAAAACTCCTTTCTGTCTCGCTGATCAATAGCTGCAGGAAGTTTTCTGGCTCCAGTTTTATCTCCTGGAGAAGAGCATTACACAATCTCCATTTCTGTAATATCATATTTTGGCTAAGTAGCAACCCGATAAAAGATAAGTGCAGAAAATCAGATTGCGACAAATAGCTTCTTTATACAAAGCCATAAATAAAGCATGCTCAATTGAGCCAGCGCCCGCCTCTTGTATCGCTTTAATATATTACAGTGGCCGAGTTTCACGGCCAAGGTTAGCCAGACTTCCTTTTTCATTATTTTACAGTTGACTATATAACCTTGAACGATATGAAACCCGGCTTTCTGAAGGCTCCACGTTTAAAATGCAGCCATAACATCAATTGAGGAAGTGAGTCGTAAATTCCGATGAGGCGTGGCAGAGAGGAACCGGCGCTCGGGGACGGATCTTTTCTCAAAGCATAAATACAGATCAATGAGTGCGTAACATATTTATGTATACGCACACACACACACACACACTATGCCGAACAGGTTGTAATTACGAACTTTCAAACATTTAGTTTAATTACAAATACTTTTACTACGCGATCTAAAATTAGAACAGGGATAACAGACGTTATATGTAATTGTTATATGTGTTATCAGCTTATAAAACGCTTGATGCTGACCCTCGTAAATCTGCGCCACGATATAAAAGGTAAATAAATAATCGATAAACTATTTATTCATAAAATGGTACCAGTGTTGAAGTTAATAGCGCATACGTGGTCCTTCTTGCAGACTGTCAAAACGTCTTAAATATCACCGCAAACCGACAATAATAAAACGCTGAAAAGCTCGCGTGGCTTTTGACTCGAGCAAACTCCTAACGCACGCCAGAGCGAATAAACACGCACTCGCGTTCTGCCCCAGAGAACGCCACACACATTCAACCTCACACGGCCTCGGCAGATCCCACCTGCCAGCTCGCGGGATTTCAGCGTGCCACTGAGCGCAGAAAGCAAAATGTTCACGCTAAATAGTCCCTCGGTGTTTTCGCTACAGGCAGGAGAGTGAAGAGGGAAAATAAGGTCGGACAGCGAGGTGGAACAGGGCGAGAACTTCTCTCGCAGTTAGCAGAGGAGCATGGGAGCATTGGACAGTTTCTGAAAAGCTCTCAGGTAGGATCAGCAGCCTGTGCGATGCTGTCAAGGTGAGGTGTGTGGGGAGGGGGGGGGTGTGTGTGTGTGTGTGGTGCGGGTTGGGAAGTGACACAAGAGGCCAGGCGCTGGAGGAAGAGGCTCTCACGTTCACTCATACAGAAATAAAAAACAATCCCTCATCAGTTTAATATCGACTGAGCTCTGACGAGTGATGGGTGATGGAAACGAGACACGCCAAGGTCCAGACTTTTTCCGAATAAGAAATTTTTCTTTCAAATAAAAATGATTTGATCAAATATGGAGTAATGGCTAAATGTCTCACTAAAAACATGGAGTGCAGTGAGGATGAGCCTACTCGTTTTTCCTTTTAGCAGGAATTTCACACATGCCTCATTGTGAAAATTACTGATCTACACTACAACAAACTGCACATATATATTTATATATATATATATATATATATAATGATTTCTGATGGCCGAGAATTATGGATTAAGGTGGAAATCCGTGCGCTCGCTGGCCGTGAGAGTGATGAGGAACGCTTTCTTTGCAGCATGAAAGATTTTCCATTCAAAGTGCAAAGGCTTGAAGCAGCTCTGGAGATCGATAACCGATGCACCAGGCACGGACGCCGTGTTTGAAGTAAAAAAGGTCAGTGGAGAACTGTCTTCATAAGCATGTGCATGTATACCGTCAAACACTGGTACTCGGGGTGTCACAATCTGAGGACGTGATTGACTGAAATGAATCGATGCGACAATGGTAAATGGATTATTATCGCTCGAGGGCCGAAGATGTGTGCGAAAATGATTCATAATTCTAAACTCGTAAAATAGTCCTTCTCTACGCCGCCATCACTGGCGAATTGACGTCAGGCCTACTCAAAATTCAGAACAACTGGCAAATTCGCAATTCCACGGAATTCTTTAGCAAGGTCTTTCGCAGTGATGTTCGCCGGTAAATCAGACTTTCTTTTTTTTTTTAGCTGTACTGTTCGATGCGTGTTCTGATGACGTCACATGACCCAATCTCTCTATCTATCCATCTGTCTAGCAGATTGTTAGCAAATCTACACGACATAATACGTAAAGAAAGAAGGTTCTGTGTTTTCTTGGTCCCATTCATCCTGATACAAACCACACGCTAGCCTTTTTCCAAAGGAGTTATACCGTTATAAATAAAATATATATCGTATAATAGAAAGACCTTCTGTCCTGCCATATTCTAGTTATATTAACATTATTTGGTACACTTTATTCGCACTTGCCTTGGAAAGCCCACTTAAACAGTGGGCGGAAAATACGCTCATAACCTTTATGCTCGACGCGAACCATTTTCTATCGCAATAGCTTGAAATGGTCAATCATTTTTGGTGGCTTACAGCACAGAGCAATATCATTCTCCCTGAAATATCGCTGGAATTTTATATAACAGACCTTTACGGCAAGGTTCAAGTCCAGTTCAACATATAATCGATGCCCGTTCTCTCTCGCTCACCCAACACTATCTATCTCTTTCTTTCGCTTGCCTTCTAGGCACCATCTATTGCTGTCTTTGCACACACACACACACACACACACACACACACATACACACACACAGTCCGTCCACTTTATGCACTCAAAGGGCTATACAGACATTTACAGAGAAGCTTTTCCCCACAAAGACAAGGCAACAAAAGACGCATTCTGCTAGTAGAAGGGAGGGGACCACTCAGAAGCTCTTCTTATTTCTTTCGAAGCACAGAGCAGCAACACTGAAAGGCTCTCCACAATAAGAGAGGCCGTCAATTATAGTCTGTAGAGGCAGGCACAATAACTAGCACAATAAGAAGGTTGTTTAATGGGCTCCCTGATGCTCTGGTCTTAAGGGTCTGCTGCAGTGGACTGACTCACTCGCTGATTACTTTCCAGCTGGAGAAAACGCACGACCCGACTTTTATGATAAGCGCCGTAGTCGCCTTATCAAATGTTTCCAACAATCCAAGGAATACCAGGTGCAAGCTCCCGGGGTGTATTATGATAGTTAGCGGGAGTATTTGGCGTTTAGAAGCCAAGCTTTTTGCAACTTGCATGGGAACTTTCGATAGATATTGCTCAAAAATTCGCAAAAAGAGTCAGTCGACACGTGCATCAGGATTGATTGACAGTTGCGTAGGGCAGGGGTTCCCAAACTTTTCCAGGGCGAGGCCCCCCAGATGTCATTAACATTTGACCGAGGCCCCCCTTTTGCAAGATGTCTTTAAAACACGTTAAAATATACAGACTTCTGAATATATCCCCCTTTTTTATTATTAATAATTACATCTTTACATTACATTACATTAGGAATTGATTGTGTGTGTGTGTGTGTGTGTGTGTGTGTGTGTGTGTGTGTGTGGTTGTCTGAGAGTGAGAAAGAGAAAACATACTAGTGGGAGGGATGGGCTTGGTGGCTCCGACCAAATTGTTGAGGCCCCCCGGGCGCCCCCTGGAGGCCCCCCTGGTGGCCGCGGCCCCCACTTTGAAAACCACTGGTGTAGGTGTTTTCAGCTGTCCGGTTTTAACTAACGCCCCTCCCGAAAGCCCCCCCCCCCCACCCCCCTTCATAAAAAATGGCAGTTTAAAGTGTAAAATCGAATAATTTACAAATAACTGTGAAGGTAATGATCATTAGAAAGTGGTTGAAAACGTGGTTTGCTCGGCTCAAGGTAGAAATGATATACGCGTAGATACGGGGTTTTACGGTAATTACAGGCACTCAGCGGGGAATAAAGCTGCCACGTGATTGTTTTCATGTTTTCAGATGTAGACACCAGAGTCTAGAACAATACACACTTCCTTATTCTTAACTCCTGCTAATAACAATGCGTTTTCTACCACAAACGTTTCAAGCGTCTTAATTAAAACAGACAGGTGGCGGCTTTTCCTCGCCAAGCACCCGGTGATAACCTTAAACCCTGCACCTTACGGTTTGTGAAAGGACCGCATTGAAAATGAACTGCTTAGCTCGGTGTAGAAGTCGGAATAACAGAGGGAAAAAGTGATAACTATATATAGATAGCACCGTTAGGGAGGAGAAGAAGACATGCTCTGATTCTGCTCACCGGTTTTCGGGTCGATGCTGAAATATGCCTGCCCCTGCAGGACGCTGTAGACTATCCTGGCGCTGTTGCCGTACGTGGGGTCGTCGGCGTCGGTGGCAGTGATCTGGATGACTGATGTTCCTGTGTGGAAGAATATAAAGATGTGTTTTAGAGCGAGAGGGTTAGTGAATTTGAGCACCACAAGCCAAACCTTCTCGCTCTTTCGGTTGGAAGAAGATTTTCCAAAAACCTGACCTGGAAGGTATCACCTCACCTCTCAAGGTCGAACTGCCCAATATTTCGCAGGCACCGTGATTCTGAGGCTGTATTCCAATACAAATACAAACCTTTCATCCACAGATGTTCATTCTGAGACCAACAAAACTGCTTCTTCTGTGGAATCGACCCAAACCACCTTTTCCTGCACTGTTATTTTAATATCGTGGCTCTGAGCCGCTCTCACACTCAATAAAGCAAACGTTGACACGAAGAGAACAAATTCAGGCAGTTCGAGAGTTTCAGCGCTGGTGACCGGGTGAACAGAAGTTCAAACCCAGACCTCCCAGAGCGCCACTGTAGGATTGAGCAAAGCTCTTAACTCGCAGCTTAACCGCTCGAGGAGCGCTGTGCCATGGCTGAGCGTACACCCTGAACACGGCTTCTGTTAACAAAAACAACTATTTCCTCTCAGGGATCACTAGTACATCAAAATTTTGCCCTTTCTTAAAAAAAAAAAATCCAGACGCTCCTGCTGACTTGTTCGGCCAGGGAACGTTCCGTCGACACAAACAAATCATTACATCCATCAGCGTCCTGCAACGGAGACTGCAGAGCGCTAACTCGATCTGTAGCGGTTATGTATTCTGTTTCATAATTTATTATATATTTTGTCTGAGTGGGTGAGGTAAGCCGAGTTGGCGAAGTAGGCAGTTCCGTCAGAGTCCTCTGATGTGTGTGTGTGTGTGTGTGTGTGCGAGCACGCAGGGGTGATTGCGAAGAATCGATCACTCCGCGGCTCTTCGGCCTGAGCTCGGCTAATCGATAGCGAGAGGGAGGCAAAGGTCTGCGCACAATTAGAGCTTTCCTAACACATTCCTGCAGAGTTATTTATCAGCTGCACTGGACGACACTTGCTTAGGTGAGAAGCAGGTAAGTGTTGTGTTTTGCTCAGCTTAAACGGCAGCGTTCGAGAGCTGGGAAACGGTCCAAGGGATCACGCCCGAGGATCATCGCGTCAGCACAAATATTACTAAAAGGGGTTTTTTAAGCGTGTGAAATGTGGCGTATACGCGGCTGATCCGGCGTGCTGCTGAAACAACAGTTCTCGCTCCTCGGCTGAAGCCGTTTCAGAAAAGCCGGATGCTCTCGTGAGGTTCTCTGTAACCACGCCAAGACTTCATAAATTGTAGCTGCAAACAAGCGAGACGTGGAAGAAGCGGAATGCTGCAGTGCTCCATCACAAACTGATGACCCAGCTAATAAAGCCATGAGCAGCTCACAGATCAGACAGGTCCTCCCTTTTCTGTCTTCTTCTCCTTACTAGCCTTACACTTAGTGTTTTCTAGTCTCGCTTTGTTTCTTGCTGTGTGTGTTTTTTTTTTTTTTAAAAAAATACATAAATATGTGTCTCGGTTGTCTCTTAGATTTGTATACACGCCGTCTGTATCACTGTTTCAATTCTTCGCTTCGCAAAACCTGCGACATAAAAAAATTCAAAGAAAAAATGCATAGATGTGCTAAATCTGACCAAATTATCGCATGAATCTCTTTCCAGAAGACCCTCCCATCAGCACACACACACACACACACACACACACACACACACACACACTTCCATACACACTCACCGATGTCGGCCATCTCGGGTACGGAGGCAGTGAACGGGCCGTTGGGGAAGGTAGGTGCGTTGTCGTTCACATCCTGAACCTTGATGATGAACTCGGACTCGGGCTCCACGGTGTGGTGCGTGACGCTGTGGATGGCTCGAGCGTGGAGGACGTAGTGGTTCTTCTTCTCACGGTCCAGGCTCTTGGTGGCGTGAATGTCTCCTGTAGACTCATTAATGGTGAAGATGGTGCCAGCGCCTTCTCCTGAAAGGAGATAACGCACCGAGCCGTCGCCCTTATCCGAGTTGGAGCGCAACTGTAGGACGACCCAGAAAATAAACGAAGTCTGTAGTGGATTATTTAATCACACCGCAAGTAAAGAATAAATCACTTCAGGCAGTGCAGTTATAGGGAAATAATCAGCTTCGGGGTGTAACAGTAAACTCTTCTTCATCACAACGTCCTGCAGTACTGTCAGAGGTAAAGAACATGAATCAACGCCTTCCGACCAATCAGAATCCAGAATTCAACAGATGAAATCTAACGGATATTTACAGCTCAGCTCTGTGCATGTTTGAAATAGCTGAAGGTTTTGAAAAAGCCACAAAGAAGAAGAAATAAAACAAATAATATCATTATTAATCATACTGTTCTCTTCAAAAAAAAAAAAACACCTTAAAAGGAGTGAGACCCAATCCTGCGCATGCTTCTGCATGAACTTTGATGTTTTGTGGAAACCGTGTGGAGAATTTGTTAAATAATGAATGGAACGTTTCAGAGAGCAACGGCAACCTCTGTATTTAAACTTCCTTTGTTTTTAAACAAAAATCTTAACACAATACCGAGCTATTATTAATCATTTAGCGCACCGTGAACTGGCTTTCGGTGAAAGTCTTACATCCTGTAAATACCAACGTTAGTATGTCTTGATCGCTGTTAATCGAGTGAGATGAGTGTGTTGCGTTGCTGTCTCAAAGTGCCAGGGTTCCAAGCATAAAACCATAACCACAAGAACCACAAAACTGAAACGTGGAAGACGAAGCAGTACGTTTCCATGCGTATCTATAACCGACTTCATGATTATCTAAATATTCGTATTCATGTGCTCGTATTTGAAACTGTGCATGTGATGAACATGAATCATATTGCCTTTCATGAATCAGTATTTGATTCAGTGAATCTTTCTGTCATGACCGAGATTCGCTCCTGTCATGTCTCATTCAATGATTCGATGTTGACTCTTTGAATGTTTTGGTCATGACCTTTTTCTGGTCCGCACTTGTTCATTGAATCACTGAGTAAGTGAATCTTTTCAGTCATAGCCAAGATTCGCTCCTCTCTTGTTCAGTGAATCAGTGTTTGAGCGAGTGAATCCTTTTTGTCATGATTGAAATGAACTTCTCTCCTGCCCGATGCTCCCTGGGATAGACTCCAGGTTTCCCCGTGACCCTGAAAAGGATAAGCGGTATAGAAGATGGATGGATGGATCCTTTTTCTCATGACTAAGATTCACTTCTCTCTCATTCAGTGAATCAGCTGAGTCAGAGATGGAGATTTCCAGAGTTTCAGTGCATGCAGTATTAGTGTGTTTTTAATTGTTTAAAAAAATAAATACTTCTGCTAAACACGTACGTTATAAGTTAATTATCAAATCAAACAAAATATTTTAGTGAACTATTTTTACACGACTCAGGCTTTAGACGCCAGCTTGATCATATTGGATATTTTGGCAAACTGAACAAATTGCTGAACAAATCTGAACGACTCATTTAACTGAATTGACTCAAATGAATCAAGTCATTAAAAGGACTCACACATTTAATCTCTGCCGTTGCATAACGTCATAATACATTGTATAAAATACTTATATATTAAATATAATGTAGAATAAATATGTATTGTTCAGAATTTTATGTTTGTATTAGTCCCTAGCCTGTGTTTTCGTCCTAACCTCACGCTGCCTTGTGGATTTATGATTATGGGCTGGCTGTCGATGACACTGTCTGACTCTGTGTTGAACCCAGTCATTGATCCGGACCGTGATTTGCGGACCAGCTACGATAAAGGAGCACAATTTCATCCAGCTGCAGCGCCGCTCCGTTACAACTGAGGGAAAAAATTACAGATTTAATTAAAGAATGTTATCTCAGAAATCAACTATCTTTTAGGAACTCATTTCGGAGCGTTCAGGTTGCCTCAGGCATGGAATTATTTCTGTTTTTATTAGTGCAATAAAATAGCAGACGCTACACCAGGCAAGTGTAAAAAAAAACAACCCAAAAAACAAATAAAAAAACCCCCCAAAACATTGATCGTAGCTTAAAGGCACATCTGTGAAACTGACCGCAACAAGTTTGAAAGAAATTGCTTTTCTCTCAAACAGATTAGACAGCCTTTTAAACAGGTTTTCACCAGCGAAGGGTCAGAGTTGTTTTTTATTTTTTATTATTATTATTTAACATTTTTTGTTGTTGTTGTAATATTTCACCTGCAGAATGTTCACAGAGTCTCGTTTTATCTCCTCGTGCAGAACAGGAGAATCTAACGGCGTCTCCAGCGCGCTCATTGATTTCCCTTCGCATTCAAATGCAATAAAACACCTTATTTATTTAATTTTTTTGGGAAGAAGCTGATTGTTTTTTAAATTGCCACGCTATATAAGTAAGGAATAAAACACTCAGTGTCATGTTGTCACAGGAAAATAATCAATGCCGGAGTGACGTTACTGTTCCCAGCCTCAAGTTATTTTCTTATAACGGCACACACTTTTACAATGTTTACCGATGGAAGAACGTCACGTCGTCCTTTCTGTCCGTTTGCCGTCGCATATAACGTCGTGGGACGTCCTCGAAAACGCAAGGACGCGTAAACTCCTCCGTCCTGAAGATGTTGGAAAACTTAGCGCTTTACGTCTGACCGTTAGAAAGCGCTGACACTGGAGACTCCTTCCGTAAATGTGAAATAAATGTCTCTTTTATTAAAGAAAACTTTTTTTGACTGTTTTAGAAGGAGTGCGTCAATGTGAACCCGGCAGAGCTGCTGTTGTAGGAACCGAATCAACAGCTTTAGACCAATCGGGATCGAGCACTGAATATAAAGGGGATTTACAGTATGGGTTGCACCTAGTTGCACCCGATGGCAGGCTAGCACCTAGCATGGTAGCTCTGCAGCCATTGGTGCGTGTGTGTGTGTGTGTGTGTGTGTGTGTGTGTGTGAATTAGAAACTGTTTAAAGCGCTTTGTAGAACCGCTAAGGTTAAAAAAGCTCGACATAAGTGCAGACCATTTATATTTATTTGTATATATGGTTGCTTAAAGCGTCCAAACGTGAGAATCTAACACATATCCTGATCCTTTTTTTATTTTTTGTAAAAAAAAAAAAAAAAAAAGAATCTCCATTTTAGTTCCAGGAACGTCTCCCACCACAGTGACAACTCTAACACCAGAGTTCTCTCACACATTCCTTCAGCGTAAAAAAGTTTGTACTTTTTGGGCTCAGGTGAGACACAGAGTGCAGACACTCAGCTCCTCTGACATTTTGAGGATAAAGCCTTTGGCGCCTGGCTGGAATAAAGTAGAGCCGAATATGAAACATGAGCAGAGAGGTACGGGAGTGTGGACTGATTCACGGCGTCTTCACCTCACTGTATTTCCCCAAACGCTCAACTTAAAATAACTCTAATCATCAGCGTTCAAAGTTAAACTCTGATGGGGAAGTGGTGTGGAGGAAAATGAAGCCGTGGGCACAGAAGAAGAGCAGGTATATATTCGTGAACGTACAATAAAAATATTTTTTTTTTACTCAAAAAGATGATGTGTAAATGATTCGGTTCGCTTTGATGTTGATTCTGATGATACTGATTCGTTTTCTTCGCGGTTTAATTGAAGTTAAAGGTGAAAAAGCTGATTTCTTTAGTCATACTTCAATAAATAACCTGGAAAATATCTTAAACAGGATTTACATATACATGTACACGTGTCTTACATGGCTGTCAGGAGAAAACCTGTTGTTTTTTATTTTTTTTTGACGGGCCTCTCGTCGGCCATTTTATGAACGCTCCCGAACGAGACTCGACTCCGCCCACTTCTCAGTCTGAAATCGGTAAGCGCCTAGCACAGCCAGACGATTCCCCAATGAGCCAAAAAACTATACTTTAGGAAACAGTAGCAATGCTTCACAAAACATGGACTCATGTATCGTCGGTAGGCGTGTGTGAGAGGAATTTTTAACCGATTTTGTTATTTTCGATTTTAAAAATCGCGATAAAACAACTGAATCGCCCAGAATCGGCCGCCTAAACAAGACAGGAAGTATTTGATTTTAATATGACGTTGTCGAAGCGGATGTTTCAGACTTATACTTGTTTATCTCACGTTCTTTATAGCAAACATATTCACTCCATTTCCAACAAATTACGGTGCCATTTCACCAGCTGACAGGAACTTATTACTGTGGTTGTAGGATTAGAGAAACACACAGCCTGTGGCCTGCGTCTGTGTGTGTGCGTGTGTGTGTGTGTGTGTGTGCTGATTTGCATTTCATTTGCCTTTATCGACTTCCTCATCAGTAATGTGGTTATGAATCTTTTATGCAGATTTCAAACGTGTTCTCGAAGTAAGAACGCGCTTCTCGTGCCGTATGTACAGTGTGAGAATCAAGCAACTGAGATTTTACACGTTCTCGCAAATCTGTAACAACAGAGCGTTAACGCGAAGGGTTTTTTTTTTTTGGGGGGGTGGGGGGGGGTGGGGGGGGGGTTGTGCAACAGTCCATAATTACAGCAAACACATTTACAGCTAAGCAGCTCCGTGCCAACAACAAGCCCGAGGGTTAACAGGAAGCTGAGAGAATCGCTCGAGAGAAGTAATCATTTTCAGGTTACTTATCCAATGATCCATGCTGACATTTTATTCGCTAATGATCACTACAGAGGGCGCGGAATGAGCTTGATCCAAAAAGCCGAATAACACAATCTGCCAGAGCATGTCCCTGGGTGAAAAAAAAAGCAATATAATAACTTGGCATGCTGATAAGGCTGATAGTGAAACAACACACACACACACACACACACACACACACACACACACAAAGTGTATCTCTGGATCTTGGCTACTGCTAAATTCCCACAACAGAGCGCAATTAGTCAGGAAGACATTGACCTTCTAAAGTTCCTCCCTGTGGCTAAAAGGAACGTTCACCTTCACGGAGACTTGTGTAAGGCCAACGCTTTCCCCGCTTTCTCTCTGCACCTGCAGACCCCACGCTGTGTACGGGAGTCATGGGAATTGTCATGCACACCCAACACACACACACACACACACACACACACACACACACACACACACACACACACACAGTGAGACCTGCCCCAGCCATCTAGGATCACACAGCATGAGAGCATTCATTTAAAGAGAATCCCAGATTTGAACTGTACTAAAGATGATTCATTCAAAAAAGAGTCGACTCTTCGAGACACCGGGAGTCGACTCGCGTATCTGAAGAGCCGTAATAAATGCTGTCACGGCTCTGTTCGTGGAAAAGTCCTGTGGTATAATACGTTTTCCCAACATGTTCATGATGATGTGAGTAATATGTGATCATGTGTGAACAAAAAAAAACAACAAAAAAAAAACACGTGAAGGTGCATTTCAACACGTGACACCAACCTGTGACCAATCTGTGTTTAGAGAGAGACATGAGAAGACGTGACATATACGTGAAAATCAGCCTAAATAAACGAATTATGTAGAATAAATGAATGAATCACATGCGAAACATGAAATTGTGAGAGAAGAAATCCATATAATATTGTAAAAATGAATCAATTTAAGTGGACAGTGAATCATTTGGGAAAAATAATGCGGAAATAAACGAGACACGTGAAAATCACGTAAAAGCACCTAGAAAGATATCATATACGAAAGTAAATGAATCATATGTAAACATCACATGTGGAAAAAAAATGACTCGTGAAACTCACGTGAACTTAAATGAATCGAGTGTAAAAATCACATACGGAAAAATGAATCATGTGAACAGTGAATCATGTCCAAAAAAATCACGTGGGGAAATAAATTGGGTGTAAAAATCACGTTATGAGAAACGAATCTCGTAAAATACAGTGTAACCCCTGAAGAGAATTGAATCGTGCAAATAAGCGAATCCTGCAACAAATGACTCGTTAAAAAGAAAAAAACACGAACAAAAAAGCTCCATCCTTGCTAGCCACATTCCTGTTAGTGCTGCGTGCTACACTAGCGCTAGCATAACAGCATAATAGCTGCCTTCTGCAGTCATCAATTAGTGTCAACTGATGGTTTTATTGCATAATTGTATTTGCTGTGCTGTGACTGTAAACCAGTGATGTGTAAGAAGTTAATTAAAACATCTATCCTATGTGCTAATCGAGTGTTTCGCTAATCCATCGGTTAAGGTTAAATTGTGCGTTCTAGATTGTTTTTCCTGTATCAACGTTCTGCATGTAGACGCATAGAACTGCATATTTAGCAGTGTGTGTAAGTGAAACTCGTGTACCTGTTATAATGCCATAACAAGCTCCTCATTAGAGATGCCTCGCTTGGCTAGCAACATCGATCCCGTCCTGACAGTTCCTGTTAAACGGCGTATCAATATTCATAACGTGGTATGCATCAAGCGACGTGAATAATCGGAGGGTGCGCGTTTGGCCTGCCTCTTACCGCACGGACTCGGAGTACAGTCCGAGAGACCGAGCTCTGCCTGTGCGATAAGAGGCAGGAGAAAGGAAACGCTTCAATTACCCGATACACCGTCCTCACCACAAAAGCCTCCTGATTAGATCAAGACTCGGACGCCGCATCCGCTGACCACAAATTACAGCGCCGTCTGGCACGAAAGGTCAATTTTACACCACAGCAAGTCTCCGATCTAGAAAGCACACGCGGCGTGGATCGTTTGAAAAAAGGTGAGCGGTTTCGTTCGGATTTCTATCTCGGGTTCAGACTCGCCTCAGTGGTCGATTCGTATCTCACGAGCTGTGAGAACAGCCTGCAGCCGAGCGATATCCGACTCCACATCTTTATCCTCTTCTTTATCCTCTTCACACACTTTATTTATATATTATATACGCACCGCTAAGAACGGATTTGAGTTGGATAATGAATCAATAATCAGCACTTTCAGTGCTTTCAGTGCTCGGTCAGCATATCCTTCATATCCGTGCCGTGTTGTTATTTACAGATGTTGACGTTATTTTATTAACCTGACATAAAGCCGTGATAAGGAACATCCTGCACACGTTACAATTTCTTTCACGATCTCAAGGTAGTACAACTAACCTCTCAGAGCGCGAGATAAACAGATAACATACAAAATAATAGATTGTGCTGGATCAAGTGCTATTCCATGTGCTGCTGAATAATGACTGTGCAAGCTGCTTTTATTCATTTTCTTCTTATTTAAGCAGATATGAATGGGATCATTATAACTTGTTCTAGACTCTAGACTCCTATTAGACTTATTTCAACGCTCTTGTCATTCATATGTTATTAAATAATATCAAAATTTCTTGAAATACTTTCCTTAAACCACAGTCTGTTAAAATATCGTTTTCACTCTGGAGCGATTTTCGATCACGTTCAACTTTGGCCTTTCCGGGTTTTTCGTTCCCTGTAACGTCTCTGATCCTGTCCGTCTCGTGTCCTTATTACTCCAGAGCGAAGCATTGTCTCGGAAAATACGCATACCTACTGGCGATGATCACAATTTATCGCAAGTTGCATTTGATGTAGAAGGAATGTAGAAATAGCACTAATTAGCACTCGAAGCACGAGGCATCTGTGCAGTCTGGATCGATAAGTGATAATACAGGAACGGTTCGAGCCGAAGCAGATGGTCAGTGTGTTGAAAATTAGACCAGTGTTATTATATATATATATATATATTTTTCACATCTACTGCAGCTTTTCAGTGCACACTCGCTTTCTTTCTGCCCTCATACACACGCTTGAGCTTCCAGACTGTTACCAAGGAGATTAAATAGAGAGAAACAGAGCATATTGCTAAGAGCAAAGCTTAAGCTGTTTGTTTCTGTGTGCATGCGAGTGCCAACGAGATGAAAAGGCAGTCTATTTGTTAACAGCGGCGTATAGGAAATTATGCGTGCGTAATGCATGATGGTGCCGCAAACGGATTCCCGCATGTTCGTTGTTTCTTTCCATGGGAAAAGAGTGGGAAAAGTCGCTGAAATGGGAGTTGGATGTCTTCCACGCCGCACGCTGCTGCGGCTCGGGTGATGGAGGAGAAATCAAAGGCCTGACAGAGCGAGTCCCTCAGGAGCGTTAGTGTTACTTTGCCCTTGAGCTAGGCACTTAGCAGACAATCCCACAGCACACTCGCGGTAACAAATGCATAGCGCAGACGGCTCGTGATAACAGCATTAGATCACGTCTCTCTCTCTGTGCGTGTGTGTGTGTGTGTGTTTTTAAAAAAAAAATCTTTTCAGGTTGTAGCCCTGAACAAATCTTCTTACAGTAAGCGCTTCCTGCGTCTGCTGTCTAACGCACGCCTCGTCATTTATGCAGTGCAATTTGAAATCTGAGCTGATGTTACACTAGGAAGTGAATATTTTAACCAGGTACTCGTGAGTGTGTATGCGTGTGTGTGTGTGTGTGTGTGTGTGTGTGTGTGTGTGTGTGTGTGTGTGGGTTTATCACATCCTCCTACACATATCCAAGAGAGATTTCTGGGAAAGATAAAGCGGAATAAAAAACATTTGATAAAATATTCATTATGGGTTTTTTCAGTGATTAATAAATAATGACCCAGTTTCAGTGGTGTGTTAAAAATGTTAAGGATGTAAAATGACACGATTAAAGATATCTGATGCTATTAAAACTATGTGTGCTTAGGATTGTGCATAGCTTTCTCTTAAATAAAATAAAAAAAAAAGAGTAGTGAGAGGCCACACCTTCTCTTCTGAGATTAACAAATACAGAGGCAACACCTCCTTTACATGGACTGACACATAGGCCACACCTCCTTCATTGAGACTGACACATAGACCACACCTCCTTCAGTGAGACTGACACATGGGCCACACCTCCTTCATTGAGACTGACACAGAGGCAAGACCTCCTTTACATGGACTGACACAGAGGCCACACCTCCTTCATTGAGACTGACACATAGACCACACCTCCTTCATTGAGACTGACACAGAGGCCACACCTCCTTCATTGAGACTGACACAGAGGCCACACCTCCTTCATTGAGACTGACACATGGGCCACAACTCCTTTATTGAGACTGACACATGGGCCACAACTCCTTTATTGAGACTGACACAGAGGCCACACCTCCTTCATTGTGACTGACACATAGACCACACCTCCTTCATTGTGACTGACACATAGACCACACCTCCTTCATTGAGACTGACACATAGGCCACACCTCCTTTATTGAGACTGACACAGAGGCCACACTTCTTTCATTGAGACGGACAGTCATTAATGCCATGATGTCTTTGCCTGAAACTGACAGACAGAGAGGCCACGCCTCCTTCAATAAGACTGACAGACACAGAGGCCACACCTTCTTCACTGAGACTGCCATGCAAAGAGGACACACCTCTTTTACTGTGATGACAGTCATTACCTGAAACTGACAGATAGAGAGGCCACGCCTCTTTTCCATGCAAAGACACGCCTTTTTCTACTGTGATGAACAGATACAAAGGCCACGCCTCCTTCATTTACATATATTTTTGCATCACAACATCTCCTTTCGCTATTCAAACCGAGTAAACGTGATGGCAGTGTTGTAACGTGTCATAAAATTCAGCGTGGTTTTATTTGGTCCTTCATTTTCTTGCCACGTTTACTGAGTAATCACACGATTATTAATATTTAAAGATTCGAATGAAGGTTTGTTATCTTATTATTTGAAGGCATAATAACTTAACAGTGCTACAAGCTCCACAGGAAATTACAGCTCACGAGACAAAAAAACAAAAGAGACGATTTCATTTGTAATCGGGAGCATCGTAATAAAATCGTTTCATTCTTCTATCCAGGCTTCAGGACGGACCGTGGCAGCCAGAGGGGCTTAAACGACAGATATCACGTTTAACATCTGCGCTTTGATGACTAATATTTAAAAAAAAACAACAACAACAACATTTATTCATGCAAATGAGGCATCATCTGATTAAATATGAGCACATTTGCATTTTTAATAAAAGCAAAAAACCTACGATAAACGCTCTTCTTTCTTTGCGTGAGCGGCTCGCTGGAAAATCGTTTTTATTGTTTAATTAGGAAAAATACTAAAAACTGTTATTAAAGTTTTTAATTTTCACGAATTCACGTCATAGAATGTATGCCGAAAACACGCTGCTTTTTTGTTCGGACCAAAATACTTTTGAAAAATACTTGTGAAAGGTGTTGGGTCACTTCCTCTAGCGTTTCTATTACTGCACTCGTCCTGATACTTTACGCTTTCGTCGACGTGGCGAATTTATTCGTAAGGAGACGTTTACTCAACGTTTACGGAAGGAAGGAGTCTCCAGTGTCAGCGCTTTGTTTTTATTTCCTTTTTTAAAGTTGGGATCTGAACCCGTTCCCTCTTGGTCATTAGGACAGGACTTCCTGTTCCTGCAACACTGAGTTTCCTCTTTTAGAACATAAAGCCAGAGAGAACTCCAGACAGCCGGCTGCGCTTTATCTGGAACATTTCCACTTTATTTTGATGATTCGCTCTGTGTTCGGCGTCTAACCCACAAAACAAGACTCCCCGGACAATTCCTCGTTTTTTTAAAGTGACACACTTTCACACCGCCATCTTCAGTTTGAGGTCAGACATGTTTTTAGTACGCACCGAACACCCGTCTGGTCGCCTCGTCTCAGTCTGTCACTGCCTGTTTGGGAGACCACTGAGGTGTGTGTGTGTGTGTGTGTGTGTGTGTGTGTGTGTGTGTGTGTGTTTGTGTGTGTTTGGGAAATAAAAGACACAGATTGTTTCTAGTCCCTGAAAGTGTGTGATGAGAGAATATTTGTCTCACTCGAACATGACCCTGTGATGAGATTGAACCCTGGTGCAAAAGGAAGTGCCATCTGATTGGCTGTTGTCTGGAACAAGGTGATACGAGCTCTCTCTCTCTCTCTCTCTCTCTCTCTCTCTCTTTCTCTCTGTATCGGTTTACAATTCTACATTATCAGCAAATCTGTTCCATTAGAGAGCTAATATGGAGTCTTGATCATATTCACATCTCTCGCTGTCTCTCTCTTCGTCTGTCTCTCTTCCCATCTCAATCTCTCTCTCTTTCTCATTCTCTTTGGTCTCTCTACATCTATCTCTCCGGGTCTCTCTCTCACAATCGGTCTCTTTGTCTGTTTAAAAGTCTCTCTGTCTCTCTGTCTTTCTCTCTGTACCTCTCTCTCTCTCTCTCTCTCTGTGTCTCTCTCCTTAGCTCAGTCTGTTTATCTATCCATCTCTCTTTCTGAATTGCTCTGTCTCGGTCCATCTATCTGTTTCTCTCTTTCTCGCGCTGTCAAAAGCAGCTTCGCTGTCTCCCACTCAATCTGTTTGTCTCTCCCTTTTCGTCTTTCCGTCCCTCTCTCACTCTTTTCTCTCTCTCGCTCTCTCTCACACACGCACCCATTTATTTAATAAGTCTGTTGTAATTGGAAAAAAATGACACCCTGTATCTATTTAAATTCGATAAGGAGCATTATGGGAAGCGACTCGGCGCTGCAGCTCATTTGGCCCCATCACGTGATCTCAGTGGCGTGAGATTCATTTCCTGCAGGTCGGAACTCGGGCTGGAGATACGGCGCGTCTGTGTGGAAGAGGATACGGCGAGGACGAGGCACTAAAACACAGGAAAGAGAGCTGATAGGAGACATAAACATGTGGGTTTCTCTCGAGGGGGGTTAAAACCTCTGTCAGATGATGTTTAAGAGATGAAGCTCACATCTCCGCACTCGCACCTGTACCCGAGAGACGCAGGTGCCGACACGTGACCTCCGCTGCCCCTCACGTCACATACACACACGTCAACGTCAAACGCTGTCTGAACCACGTTGGATCGGACTCGAACTCCGCCTCGGAGTGTAATCCAGAAACATCCGGAACATCACCTCCACATTATTTACAGAAGAGTCACATGAACTTGAGCGCACGTGATTCTTTCACACGATTCGCGTATTTTCATCTACACACGTGCTTTGTTCAAATGATTCATTCATTTTTTTACACGCGATTCCCGTGTACGCACGCCTCCTTCCCGATTCGTTTATTTTCACACGATTCCTTTATATCACTGTCATTTTCACACGCAGTTCATTTATTTTTTATTAAACCTTTCCCCGCACGTGATCACGTGTTATTCACGTGATGTCAGGTTTTTACCGCGATTCCCGGGAACGACACGGTAAACCGCACCTCGCTCTGTGAAACGAAAAACGAATGCGATATTTAAACTGATTCTTTTCCCTGTTTTTTTTTTGTAAAGCTTACAACGAGCAGCGTGCAACACAATTAGCAGCGAGCTCTTCTTCCCTTCCTCCCTCTCATAAATCACGAGGCTCGGGCTGAAAGGGAACAAACGTCCTTGTTTTAATTATCACGGCAGCTCCGTTCTTGCATACAAGCTTTATATGAGCCAGAGAGAGAAATAAACAGATTGAAATGACCAGATTTTTTATCTCGACTCTTAATAACGATGTCCTGCTCTGTTGTCTACGCGAGGAAAAACCTTAATTAATGACCCAATTTTCTGAAAGTGTGTATCGCCAGAAAAACAACAACAACGACAGCAACAACAACAACAACAACAACATGCTGTTAACTGAAATGAATCTTAAGTCAGAAAACACTGAGATCTCAAGAGCGCCGTGCTAACAGAAATTTAACAGCGCTCCGTCGGACGCTTCAAATCGACACGCAGGCTAACGCGTTGTGTTTTAATCAGATTTTGGGGAAAATGAGAATCACCCCACCGTAGATTTCTTTGCATTAGTTTACCTTAGCAACCGGGACTCTATTGTAGTCAGGTTTGAGGTTAGAACCTTTCTGAAATATTCATGTTCTCCACAGCATGTTGGACTAGCTTGCTCAATAGTCAAATCTCTATACTTCTGTGAACATACTATAGCAGCTCTTACCTTTCCGACATACTGTGGCTCCGGTCCAATGTGCTCCTCCAAAACATAGAACTGGTTCCACACCCAGCCCCTCTTGGGCCGGTGATGGGGGTCCTTCCCTCCCTCTGGGAGTTTAGTCCGATTTTGTGCGTGTGCGTTCAGGACAGAGCCCGCAGAAAGTCTGGTTCGGTTGTGAGCGTGCGCGTTTAGGACCGGGCCCGCAGAAAGTCTGGTTCGGTTGTGAGCGTGCGCGTTTAGGACCGGACCCACGGGAAGTCTGGTTCGGTTGTGAGCGTGCGTGTTTAAACCAAGGCCTGCCGTAGACGGGCTGCCGAGGCTCCTCTGGAGCGCGAAGAGGCCCAGCAGCAGAGAGCTCAAACAGGCTCTCATGTTAAAGAGAGGCCTGAGGACGGAGATCAGGCCCAGCCTCCCAGCTCAGCGCACCACATGTCCATCTTTATGCTTTAAACCCATCCTCGTGCTTTAAACCCAGACACCCGCGGAAGTCCGACAAGCCGCATTCACATCCTGGAGAGACGGCTGGGAGCTGCAGGGGTCACAGTTCGTTGGAGACTGGGATTCCACCGAGGGATCTCTACAGGCACTCCATAAAACATCTGTGGGAAGACGGAGAGGATGAGTCAACCGCGTGTGCTTTTGGCAGATTGAAACAGAGATGAATGGACAGTTACGGTGAATGACGGAACAGTAGAATGTTTTTCAGGCAAATCATATTGAGATAGTGGCTCAGATTCTCACACAGATTTCACACCACATAAAGGAACAGATAACATCACGAACATTAACGTAATTACACAGGAGGAAGAGGGAAAGAGTCGATTACTGGGAATGCGCAGGTTAGACGATAGCACGGTGAGCAAGCCAGAAGAGGAAGATCAAACAGCGCTGAGGAGTTGGGGGGGAAAGAAGAAGGTGAGACAGGTAGTAAGGATTGAGATAATTAAGAGACGTATAAAGGAGAAGGAGGGTTTTGAATTGAATTCTTTGGGGAGGCGTGATATGGTCTCGGGATCGGGTGCTGGGAAGAAGGTTAATGAACCTGTATAATAATGGAATGGGACTGAATAAGAGCAACAGATCATACAGTACAGTAATGTGAGGTATTTTTATATAAAAGAAAATTGAGAATTGAGAGTTTCTTTCAGAATCAGATCAGATGCTGCTCCATTTACTGAATTTCAGTCTATTAAAACAGAACTATTAGACACGCTGAGGAATGTCCCCACCATCCAAAAACACCTCTAAACTCTATACATGCTGATCTTCTTTTCTTTTAGTCATGATGTGCTGTCGGCTCGACTCTATCCGAACGGTCTGAATCCTTTTACCCGAGACCCAGAATAATCTGCTGCTGGTTAGCCACCCAGTAAAACACCTAATGCATTTTTGATGGAACATCTGGAATAGCAGGGATAGTATTTGGCAGGCCAGGGCTCCGTTGTACAGCATGGCTACGGGGCATGAATTGATTTTGGCACTAATGGAAATATAGTGCGCAACTTTATAAATTTGGGTGGACACGCTGTACATCCATAACCTCCACAGTGCACATATACAACGTACTAACCATCATTTCATAGCTTATACGGCGATGTAGTGCACTACAGAGAGGGTAAAAGACGTTCATTACTATCCTACCTAGTGCTTATGACCTGGATAAAAAAATAGCTCCTTATCGAGTGTCTAGAATCGGGTAGTACATTGGGTGAAGATGCCATACGTTCAAACTTAACGTGATTAATATCAATGTCACGTACATATGACTTCGTCAGCAATTGAATTGAATCCTAAATGGGTTCCTAATGAATATATATTAAAAGGTACACTACAAAAAGGTATAGATGTTGTTAGTTCATACACTGTATAGTATGATGTAATTGTATAGGAAGTGTGTTTGTTTTACCTGGAAGCCATGGAGGATGGAAACATCTTGCACTCAGCTTGCATAACACACTACATATGGTGTAAAGGCAACTGCTTTCTTTCCTAATCATTACACCCATATAGGGGATTACAAATGGGTCCTACATGTCTTTACATATGGTGTGATCACTAGGGGTAAGAGTTATGGCATAGATACACTGTATGGACAAAAATCTGTGAACACCTGACCATAACCTGACCATTGTATGTGCTTGCTGAACATCCCAATGCAGATTTCTTCCCCCTTTGCTGTTATAATGCGCACTCCACTCTTCTGGGAAGGCTTTCCACTAGATTTTGGGGCGTGGCTGTGGGGATTCATGTTCATTCAGTTACAAGAGTGTTACTGAGATGAGGCGCTGATGTTGATGTGCGGAGGCTCCAGTTCCAGTTCATCCCAAAGGTTGTTGAGTGGGGTTGAGGTCAGGGTTCTGTGCAGGACACTCGAGTTCTTCCAACCTTCACACACCATGGAGTTCGCTCTATGTGCGCAGGGGCGTCGTCATGCCGGGACAGGTTCGGGCCTCTTAGTTCCAGTGAAGGCATTCTATACAGTTGTGTACTTCCAACTTTGTGGCAGTAATGTGGGGAAGAACTTCATATGGGTGTGATGGTCAGGGGTCCACATACTTTTGGCCATATAGTGTATCATATCATGATAATTGCAGACATTGCTATAAATATGTTGTTCACATGGCAATAAAGTTTGACGTTTTAGGCGAAAGTACAGGAAAAAAAAAAAATCCATGAAAGTTGCGAAATATCTGAAAGGACTGTTTATAGCTGCTATAACGTAAGTGAGAACAGGAACTAACTCGGTTCACGGATGTTCCATCGCAATAGACGTAACTATAAATGGATAGAATGTACAGTATGATACGTTGTACCGCTGAGGAAATAAAACAAATAAGTAAAATACCCTGTGAGTGAGGAAACCTCGTCAAGGTCCAGTACAATATCACTTGTCTACATTTCCCAATGCTGTACATTTCAAATGACATGGAGAATCGTCATGAACAGAACTCGAGACGTTTTCCTATCAAAATCTCTCGTAGTCTTCTCCACAGTACTGGATCTCCATCGTCTCCACTCCACAGCCCTGTATCTCCTGAAGACATCTTGCATGAGCTGTAAGATGGCGCCTTGCCTTCCCCGTCTCTAGTTCTATTTCACGAGTTCATATTCAAAGAAACGCTGAGGCGAAATCCCAAGTGCTTACCTCAATATGAGAGGAATTCCACGCCGCGTATCACGAGCTGACAGCTGAGCGTTCTCTGTGTTGTGACAAAGATCTAAGCACAACACGTTAAAGCAATTGTAATCTCTCAGGAACAGCGAGATGTCTGTTTCCCGGCAGTGTTTTCTCGAATAAGATCACCTGTCAGAAGACAAGCTCGGTAGATAAAAAAACTTTTTATGAAGAGGTCTTTCAGCCTACGCTATGATGAACATGAAGGGAACCTCGACTTTCATTAGTTTCCCTTTTTTTGAGATGCACGAGACCAAGATCGAGAGGACTTTGTTCTTACGCTCGTTCGTCTGGGAAATGTTTTTACCTGGAAATCTACAACAAACAGCAAATCCAAGCCTTGGATAGCCTCTGTCAGGTAAACTAGCAACCTTCTACAAGGTTCTCACAAAACCAGGAGTTGGTGACTGCAGATTTTGATGAGGCTGGACAACATTAGCCTCAAACAAAATCAAGTCGAAAGGCTATCACACTTGACTCATGCTAAAGAGCTAATATCATTAACCAGGGTTGCCAGATTTTAGTTCCAGCCCAACAACATCTCAAAAATCACACAAAAGACCTCAGACTGGCCCAAACAGTTCTGGTATTGTAAAATGGAGGCACATTTTTCTTCTTTTTCTCAGCCTTTGCATGGGAAACCAGGCCACATTATCCACTCTTTCCCACATCATAGACACAATGTCTGCAATTACACTTTACCTTTTGTGGAAATGTATTATATTTAATTCTGATTATCTTGCTATAATAATACAAGATGTTGGTCTTGCTTTGTACGGTGCCCAATTTATGTAAAAAAAAAAAAAAAAAAAGACCCTGTTTTTAACAGCTCCGCCCCTGAGCATTGCGCGGCATCATTCCTTCCCCAATGGGTCCCTATTAGTATGTGTTGCAATACCCATGTTTGACCACAAGGTGCAATATTGACGCTGTGGAGCTATATGAGGCAGTGCACACTCTGCGATACTACTGTACTGTCTTTAAGTCGTTGGTCACTGAAAAAAAAAGGTCATGAGTATTTCAACAGAATTTAAACTATATGGCGTGAATGAGGATGACATGTTTATGACGATTTGCTGAACAGCTGATAAATATCGTGGGGTTCTGCACAACCTGCCCCCTATGGACAAGCTGCCACTACTCAGAAACTTAACCAGTGCGGAACAACATATCTTGAGAACAGTAATCAGAAACCCAGAAATGTCAGGGCACTGCGAGCTCAGCCCTTAGAGCCACACTAATCAGCCGCCGAGAGACCTAGGGACATCTTAGCTGGCTTGATGACCCGTACAAGGAAGAGCTCTAAAACACAAAACAATAATCAGGCCACAAAGTACAGTCTTCACTACATTCTGTAAGTTCCTGTAACTTCAGTGATGTCGCAATCAGCCATCAGCGACAACTGGCAAATCACTGCATTCTCATTTTCATTCATTGACTATTTTCAGGAAACACCATCATCATAAAGAATGGCAGACGAACAGCACCGGAGTCACCCGGGCGAGCGGTGCAGAACGCCGAATCGCCATTCGCGGTCATTTCTGATTGGAGCGACGGGTCCTGAATTCGCGTCACTGACACACATATTTCAGACCTTTCCTTTACTACATTAAGGAGAAGCAAATCTCAGTGCCTCAGAGCAAAAAGCAAAAGAAATGGGTTCTTTTGATTCATTCGATTCGATGCACATAATCAAATGAACCCAGAAAATGGGTTCCGTTGGTCCAAATCTCCAGACCGTGTGGTGACATTTCTGCAGCACTACAACTCTGTTCTTTGGCATCGTTTAGCAGATCAGATCTACCAAGAAACCCTGCTATCCAAAACACATTCGAGCCTGCTTGATTCATTTTCTGCCGGTGAGTCGAATCAGAGTCGAATCGCTTTCTCACTAGGGTTCACCTGGAAGCAGATCGAGAACACCTGTACAGAACGTGAACGAGATCGCCGCTCTACAGTAAAAGAGGAGTTATAAAAGCAGCGATATCGTGGTATAACTATATCACAATCAGGATATCACATCATCATATTGTCCAGCTCTACCTGTAATAGTCAGAACATCAAATTGTACTTCTTTAAAAAACATCCATTTCATAGAATAAATCATTCCCTGAGCCTCTCACTGGTCGTCCTCTGTTTCCACCGTAAGCATTTTTTATGTTCAGTACCCGGAGTCTGCCCTCTGTAATGGGTTGTTTCCATAATCACTCACTGTTCCATCCAAGGATGTTTTTGTTGTTTCTCGTTAAGATGTCTGCTTGTGGTCCACTCTCTCTCTCTCTCTCTCTCTCTCTCTCTCTCTCTCTCTCTCTCATTCCTGTCTCTGTCCCTAGTTCTTTTTGTAATGAGCTACCTGTTGAATTTGGTGGTTTTGAGGACAGACACAAGGACGAATCCCCGTAAGATCATTTCTCTCAGCACCAGACGCTTTGTGCCGTGTGTCAGCTCCTAGCTTTACTCATTACTGTGCCACTCTTGTGTATGCCGCTGCCGGTGAAATATTTTCCCTGCGTCATCTATCTGTAAATATAGCAGTAAAAGGACTGGTTTTATAAACAGTGTAAATATTAATACCTTAAACACGGCCGCTCATACGATCCGTCAAACAACTCTTAAGTGCGCTCAAAAACATCACTGTATTTATTTCTTAATCCTCTTAGAAGCTTACTCTTAAAATAGAGAATATTACGAGCCCTATTTGGACGGGATTATGTTCCCGATAATTCCCAGCAGTTTCCCAACAATTACAGCTTTTTATATGTTTATTGAAGACGGACACGAGCTGTATATCTGTTTATAGTTTATGAATGGAAAGGAACCAGCACTGAGGAGATATTTCCTGAGTGGGGGTTTATTCTCAGTTCTCAAGGCTGCTGCAGATGATCCACTTGTACGGTACGAGCACCACATGACAGTAGCACTAGCATGTTAGCACCAAATGATATATCTGCTAAATGGCACTCCTATCATGGTTTCTTTTCATTTATACATGGAGTGAAGAGGTGCCAATATATATATATAATCTACCCATGCCCTGGAATCAATACAGGAAATAATGTAACTCCACCAATCTGCGGTTGGTAAAACTGTCGAACATGAAACCCATCAATTTACAGCGAGGTGAAGAGAGGACACGTTCTCAGATAACCTTCCGAAGTAATTTGTCTCAAGAAATAAGACATGCGTACTAAATATCTAATGCACACTTAGCGCTCGTGTTCTCCCTCTAGGCTACGACGACAGTTTGACAGCCAGTTCTCTCCCGGAACATGTCTCGGAGATCTCCAGACCTCCCCAGAATGAACAATTCATGAGCTCGAGCCCAGACGAGGCCTTGATTTGCACAACAGTCCGGTCGGCAACAATAAAAAACAGAGTGGGAGTCTAGTCCCGCTGACACTTTTTAATTAGCATGCAACGATTTCATTAAAAATGGAACAGAATTGATTAAACAAACGGATAAAGAAAGAAAAAGGAAAAGACCTTGAGAGCAGGCAAGGCCGAGATGATAAACAAAGCAACGGCAGTTAAAAGGATAGGAAGCTAATTAAGTTAACAAAATAAAAAGGGGCCAAGTGGAGAATAGGAAACTTTTTCCAAGTTATGAAGAACAAACATAATCCAAATAAAAACAAACGAGTGCAGACCCACACTTCTGACCCGGACCAGAACATAACGTTTTAGCCGTGTAGTACGGCTGAGAGATGCTGTATGGTGATATGATATCCATATCATGTTAAATTATGCACGTCACGAAGAAATACAGATACACTTCGGAGCAGGCTGTTATCGGGAAATAATCAACTCTGGGGTGCTAACGATAACGCCGTTTCATTTTACTCCTCACTTACGCGCATGCAAATTAACGCTCGGTTTCGCAGCAGCTGTCTATGTTGTTAGTCATACGTTCCTCCCAGATGCTACGTTTCTCATTTCGCTTGATTTTATCCAGTCGGTAGATTTCTTAAGCGAAGGCGTCCGATCGTTCTTTATAAGCGTCCTGGACTCAGACTGCTGAAGGCAGCTGCCGGGGTGTATATATTTCAGAGCTCGCAGCCGTGATATGCCAAAACGAGATGCATTGCTTAATTACGACTCTATCTGAGGGCAAGCATTTGGCAAATAGTCATGGATATGCTTCAGCTGTTCACGACAACCAGATGTTTACACGCAGTCGTAAGCGATTGCCGGTATTAAACTGTCTACACTGTAAAGAATTATAATTCTCCACAATAAAACGCCAACGCGTACGTCCAATGCCGTAGAAAGCGTTAGACGGGGTTCTACAGCTCGCCGCGTGAAATTCTGGGGAAATATTTACAGTAAACGGCATCAGAGGGAATTGTTTAATTTGATAAGACTGTACAACGATAGTATTATTAACTTCACGGACAAACCTGCAGCTAAAATAAAAACGGTTATGTGAAGGGTAAGGCTAGGAAATGCTAGGTGATGTTTGCGATTGCAAGCAGGGTAGGGGCTCAGATCGATGTTAGGGGCGGAGCTAGATCGTGGATAGACTGGGCGGGGCATCTTAAGGAGTCTGCGGTAATTAAATGATCGAAATGATCACTTAGCTAGCTGACACAACAAAGCGTGAGTTTAAGATTGCTCATGGAGCGTTTCAGTAAGGAGTAATGTACAGTACTATGTGTTGTGCCGTTATAGGAAAATAATCAACCTATGGTTCCCACCCTATCCTATAACAACACGTCTTTTATTCCTTTTAAACCACAGCAAATTGCTAACAATTGCAATTTTTCTTCTTTATTAAAGTATTCTTCTCCATTTATGATTACATTTAATCAGTTCCTGTTCTCACTTACCCTACAGCAGCTATAAACACTCGTTCCCTCACCAGTCCTCTCTTTATTCTCTTTATTCTCTCTCTATATTCTCTTTATTCTCTCTATTCTCTATCTTTATTCTCTTTATTCTCTCTCTTTATTCTTTATTCTCTCTCTTTATTGTCTTTCTTTATTCTCTTTTTATTCTTTTTATTCTCTCTCTTTAATCTCTTTTTATTCTCTCTCTTTATTCTCTCTTTTTATTCTTCTCTCTCTTCATTCCCTCTCTTTATTCTCTCTCTCCGAGTTAAGACAAAAGAAGCGTAAACTGGTCCGTCCTGAAGATGTCGGAAAGCTTAAAGTTCCAGCTTTACCTCTGACCGTTACAAAGCGCTGACACTGGAGACTCCTTCCTTCTATAAATGTTAAATAAACATCTCCATGCAGAACACTTCACATCTGTACAGGGTCCTCTGGATGAGCTGTTGCTATGGGAGCAATAATAGATAAAAGATAGTACAAACACCTTCTGACCAATCAGAATCCAGAGTTCATCAGCCCTGGGTTAGAGTTCTGTGTTCAAAAGGAATCGTTCATTTCCATAAAACCGAAGGAAATAAAAAAGCGCTTTTTTTTTCAGGAATGTAAATGACACATTAAACATTATTAACCTTTAGCTGCGGGTTAAAGCAGAACACTTGAACACTTGGAAGCGATTCGCTAATGTGATGAACTCAAACAATTCAAGCTGAATACATTAATGACCCTGAGACCAACATCTCCACTGCAAACAACAGCCTTCTGTTAAAAATCAATAAATCATTCTCCATTAGGGAGATTCCTCATTTCCATAGCCAGCCTTTTAATTCACCCTTATTCGTTTGGCAGGTGATTTGATCCAGATAAAGCCCAGAACCGAGCAGTCGAGGGTTAAGGAGACGAGATCGGATCTGCGGGATTTGTACTCGACCTGTCGGTCACGGGTGCAGAATCCGAGCCGAACCACGGCACCTCGTGTGAACACATCTGAGCCGTCACAACGGTACTCACACCGATGCTCTCTGCTCTTAACTGCTCGGTTTAACGTGTTGAAACCCCGGAGAGAACATAAATCTAAACCACGTGGCGTCTCTAACGACCGGTTAGAGGAACATAACTGTAAAGGAATCTCGTTAGGGTAGTAATCAGACCTTAAACAGGAGCGGCGATTTAACGCTTTAACGGTTTGATGCACCATAGTGCTGCTGAATTCTGCATTCAGAAGGATGTTGATCAATATCCCATATAAACGGATGAAAGAGCACGTGCCGTCGTCGACATGGCGACGTTTTCTCCTCGGAAGGAGATCTACGGAAGGAGTCTCCAGTGTCAGTCGGGATTCTTCAGGAGGGACGAGTTCACGCTCTGCGGGTTCTCAGTAGCATGAAAAGCTGCGATGTATTTATTTATTTATTTATTTATTTATTTATTTTGTCTTATTAAATACCAGAGAGAGAACGTAATAGAGCATACCTGGTACTTTAGGAACAGATCTTGGTGATTTACACGTGAGAGGCATTCATCATCACAGACATGCTAGAATGTTGTAAAGGAAAATCGGCGTATTGGAAATGGACTGTAGTGTCGAAGTTCGGTTTTGGTTTACGCAAACATTTCCACAGAGCTTTACGTTAAAAGATTGATCAACGAGGTCTGACGTAAGAGATTTTATGGAACCCTCGTTCCCAGAAAAAGCCCTATTCGGACTGGGTTATCTGTCCTCGTGGAGGTGTGCAATGTAATGATAAGCGGAGCATCTCTCTGACTTGATGTCCAAATCCAGCTTTTTTTCTGTTTTATTGGAAGTAATACAACACCGTATTTGACCTTCTGCGAAACGAGCAGTGGAAATACCTCCACGTGTTATACATCCTGTCTCAACTGACATTTTCATAATGCTCGCCTTTTATCCTGTTGTAAAAACGCCCCCCCCCCCCCCGTGCCCGCCCCTCACTCCAGGAAGCGTTCGCTCTTCACTCTTTTCTTTTCTTATCATCTGTCGCCAGGACCAAACGTCTCGAAATGCAGCGGGTTGAAATACAGACGACGATTAAAAGGAGGAGCGCGTCGGAGAAGTGGCTCTCGGTGAGCTATCGTCTTCAGAGCACATGGTCATGTGACCTACTGATCGTTTAGTGCGACTTGCACGGACACGCCCCCGACAACGAGCGCTTCCGATGAAGGATTAAACCGTCAGCTCGTATTAATAGGAGCATGAGGATGTTGTTGACACGCCCGTCTCTGTTATTTACACGGAGGTCGTTTATTACGGGTTACGCAGATCGATCGGGATTACCACAGACGCCGACGGAAAACTAATCCCTCTGAAAGACTTACAGTTATTCGATGTTTTTACCACTGGCTTGTGTGTGTGTGTGTGTGTGTGTGTGTGTGTGTGTGTGTGTGTGTGATATCGTAAAACCGTGATATTTTTAGACTAGTTTGTCATACCGTTTAACCGTAACGCCGATAACTCGGATCCTGTCCGCTTTAAGCATCACTAGTGTGTATTTTTAAGGTGTGTTGTTTGCTCTGAAAAATCTCTCTCTCTCTCTCTCTCTATCACACACACACACACACACACACACACACACACACAGCTGTTTAAACATTCTGCGCGTTTAATATCGTCAATCAAGTGAGATCATGTGACACCTTCAGCACTTCATGCAGCTATTTTTATTTATTATTTATTTTTTTTGGCAGAAGCTCACAATCTGCTCGTGCACTTCTCAGCTCCCAGCCTGCGTTCCCCCCTTTTCTTTCTTTCTTTCTTTCTTAGTTTTTTCTTTCTTTCTTTCTTTTCTTTCTTCTTGTAGTCGATAGCTCATTTTACAGCAGTGGAGCATTAACTATATCACCGAGATGGACTTCAGAGAGGCTCTTAGGTGCTGTTTTGGCACCTTGACATAACCGCGGCTTGAAAGCACTAAACCTGATGATGAAGAAAACACACACACACACACGCACACACACACACACACACACACAGCCCGCGCATGCAATCAAACGAGGTGGCGGAAAAATCAATGCATCACACCCAGACGGTATCTGATCATCACATTAACTTCACTTCCGCTTAAAAAAAAACACACAACAGAAAACATTACAGTCCGATCAGACACCTGAGAGACATCCACACACCCCGCAATGCTGCGCTCCATCCTCATCCTCTATCAGGATCAACATGCGGGCATTTCAACACCGCGTGCGCCTCGTGCACACTTTATGGAACTGCAACACACAGAAATGCATTTATATTTATATATACACACATACAAAAATAAATAAATAAATTAAAAAAAAAACCACAAGTCGTTCGCTTCGCATCTCATCTCACGAGCCGGGGAGTTGATCTACGCGCTGTCTCAGAGCCGCTGCACACCAAGAGCACGGGTTCTCTTCTCCTTCTCTGCGCGCGCGCCGTTGTGCAGAAACCCGTTCATCTTCATCATCATCATCATCATCACCATCAATATGCATGCGCATGTTTTCATGTATTTATTTCTCTACAGCACCACACACACACACACACACACTCACACACACGCAGTCGTTCACACACTTTCCCCTTGCGAGCTTTCTGTACACGCGCGCGCTCAAAAACCAAAAAAACCAAAAAAAGATCTGACTCTTACCCTCGCGCTTCTGTCTTCACATCTGCAGAGATATGGAACTGGGTTACCTCCACTGCACTCTGAGGTGTGTGTGTGTGTGTGTGTGTTGGTTTGTTCACAATCCACTCCACTATCGCTCCCAAGTCTGCCAACCAGCAGCAGCTCAGGAGAGGAGATCTGCGCGCGTGCACGCATACACAAGCATCTCTCTCTCTCTCTCTCTCTCTCTCTCTCTCACACACACACACACATTCATACGTAGATCAGCGTCAGCGTCTCACATATCCTGCTCTCTCATACACTCTCTCTCTCTCATTCTCTCAATCTACCACTCTATATCCTTCCTGAATCATCTCTCTCTCTCTCTCTCTCTCTCTCTCTCTCTCTCTCTCTCTCTCTCACACACACTCACAAACTCACCCTTTCTACCTCTTTCATCACTCTCTCTACAATTCTCGCCTCAGTTTTTTGCCTTCATCTCTCTCTCTCTCTCTCTCTCTCTCTCTCTCTCTCTCTCTCTCTCTCTGTCTCTCTCACTCAACATTTCTTGCCCTCTAATTTATATCATTCTCACTTTTTCTCTCTCTCTCTCTCTCTCTCTCTCTCTCTCTCTCTCTCTCTCTCTCTCTCTCGTGCGCATGTGCGGGGTGAGTGGGTGGAGACTGAGTGTGAGGGTGTGGCTGTGGTGTGAGGTGTGAGTGGTACCTTTTTCTTTGTTTTGCTGTCTTGGTTTTTGTTTATTTGGTTATGGTTGTAGTTTTCTTTTTTCCGTGGAGTAATTGTGTAGAGTTTGGGGAAGTGTGTGTGTGTGTGTGTGTGTGTGTGTGTGTGTGTGGTGTTTGTCCGGGGCGTCCGCTCTGGCGCGCCTGGAGACTGCTGAGACCCTTAGCTCTATTTTGCGAAGTCCCCACTTGCCTCTTAATGACTTGTGTCACGGGAGTTCTCTTCCCAAACAGGATCGACAAACCTGAGATCTCCGTAGCTTCTCTCCTTCTCTCTCTCTCTCTCTCTCTCTCTCTCTCTCTCACCCCTCTTTATTTTCCCATCTCTCTCTCTCTCTCTCTCTCTCTCTCTCTCTCTCTCTCTCTCTCTCTCTCTCTCTCACCCCTCTTTATTTTCCCATCTCTCTCTCTCTCTCTCTCTCTCTCTCTCTCTCTCTCTCTCTCTCTCACCCCTCTTTATTTTCCCATGCCTCTCTCTCTCTCTCTCTCTCTCTCTCTCTCTCTCTCTCTCTCTCTCTCACCCCTCTTTATTTTCCCATGCCTCTCTCTCTCTCTCTCTCTCTCTCTCACCCCTCTTTATTTTCCCATGCCTCTCTCTCTCCTTCTCTCTCTCTCTCTCTCTCTCACCCCTCTTTATTTTCCCATGCCTCTCTCTCTCTCTCTCTCTCTCTCTCTCTCTCTCTCTCTCACCCCTCTTTATTTTCCCATGCCTCTCTCTCTCTCTCTCTCTCTCTCTCTCTCTCTCTCTCTCTCTCTCACCCCTCTTTATTTTCCCATGCCTCTCTCTCTCTCTCAACGTTTCTTACACTCCTCTCTCTTTCATTCTCACTTTCTCTCGTCTTCTCTCTTTCTCTCTCCATTCCCCAGCCTCTTTCATCGGTCTCTTTTAGCAATCATTTCTTCACTTAATCATTTCTTACTCTCTTTTTCCATTTCTCAGTCAAGCTCGCTGTACCTCTTTATCCCTCTCTCTTTGTCGGTTTCTCACCAGATCCTTTGCACGGTCCTTCTTTCTCAGTCAACATTTCTCAACCTCCTTCATCACATTTCTCAACCTCTCTTTCTTTTCATGCCTTTCTCTCTCCCACATTTTCTACCCTCATCTCTCTCTCTCTCTCTCTCTCTCTCTCTCTCTCCGTCATAATCTCTCTGCCTCTTTGGATCACTTTCTCTCCCCCTCTCTTTCGCGGTCTTTTATTCTTATTTCCGCCTCTCTCTCATTCTCTGGCATTCTTTCCTACGCCACCTCTCTCTGTCTATCAAATCCTACCATTCTTCCATTCTGTAAGGAATTAAACCCTCTGCCGTGCTGTTAGAGGAAAACCATCAACACTGTCGGTGTGATGAAACCACCTTCTGACCAATCAGAGTCCAGAATTCAACAGCACTTCATCAGATGCTCTTGTTTCCAGGACGTGACTGCTGTCAGTCTCAGTCATTATTCGCTTTAAGGCTCCCTAACGAACAATATGGGTGCGGGAGTCTGGGACAAGCCGAGCGTGAAGTCACTCTTTTATTCTATCTGGATTTTTCTCTCTTCCTCTGTTAGCGCAGACTCTCGGCGAAGAGCTCATGGGAGAAAATGGCGGACTACGCATCGATGCTTCGAGCCACCCGGCCTTCATCCCCGTCTTCCAGCTCTATCCATCACTCCTCTCCGTCTCTCCCTCCTTCCCTCTGCACAGACTCATAATTTATCATTTCCGACTGTTTATTTCTTTTTTCTTTTTTTTCCCGCACCGTCCCGCCTGCGTCCTGGCAGGTGGGCCTGAGGTGAGCGTATGCAAAATGAGGCTGCCTTGGGTGGAGGAATCAAACTCCATCACGCCACCGTTCACATCCCACAGCGTGATTCACAGATGAATGAGACTTCCCGCCGCTTGGAAACGCGCTTCTTGCGGTACGCTAAGCCTTATTGATTCGTAGCGAAACATAGCACTCTCACACTGTTGTATTTCCCAGTCATACCAGACCTATAACTCAGATGACATTACAGCAGGGGGGGTGACACGATTACATCACGCGTATCTTTTTAGACAGTCACCAAGGATGGACGACTGAGCGCTGTACGTTCACGTTAACGAGCGTCGTCTCGGTGTGCACAGGCAGCGCAGCAGAAAAGTCCCGATGATGATCCCGAGGATGTCCCAGCGATCCACGGTCGGGAGTCAAGAGAGCATGGTTTGTTGTGCTCTCTGGGTGGGCGGGGCTTACTCTCTCTCTCTCTCTCTCTCTCTCTCTCTCTCTCTCTCTCTCGTCTTGTTTGTGCTGGACAAACAAGTCTGACCCATGGAGGTCCAAGGTCGCACACTTACAGGATTTAAAGGATCTGCTGCTAACGTCTTGGTGCCAGATACCACAGCACACCTCGTGGAGTCTCGGCGGCACGGCTAGGACCTACACAGCATTAGGCAGGTGGTTTTAATGTTTTCGGGGTACGTGCACTCCAGGTTCTATCACGGCCGGCTTGATCGTAGTCTGAATCATGAGTTAAGGTCACGCTCGATGTAAGATGGCTGTAGCGTCTCCAGAAATGAATTACAGTGGGATGAGGATCTATACGAAATGAAATGGTGAGTGTTTTTCTCATCCGTACAGGTAAATTGGTTAAGTGCGTCGTGCTCGTGGAAGTCAGACAGCATTATGAGCGCTGATGATGCCTAATCAGTGAAGGCACGATCTACTGCCAAGCAATCTTCCATATTAATAACGTCGTCATGAAATACAGTTATGACAGCGAAAATAGTGACGGATAAAATAACTTGCTGATAAAAATGGACAATTAGACCTTGAACGATCAATCCCGATCTACTTTTTCTTTTTCTTACAGTGCGATGTACAGGATTCCGCTGAGGTTGTTTTTTTACGTGACTGTTCGGGTTTAAAAACTCTCGATTTTCCTGCGGCTTTTTTCAAAATTTGCGGCGCCAAACTGCAATCGCGTGAAATAGTTTCTCTTCCCTTTCTCTTTCAGTGATGTTCGTTGGTAAACGAGGCCTTTTAGCTGTACTCGTGTTCGACACACGTGAATCCAAGAGAGCTTTGGTTGAACGCGCGTCGTGACGACGTCACGTGACGTGACGCGTCTCGGCCCGAACCCGCAGAAAATCTCGTAATTTTGCGAAGTTTGCTTGATTTCTCGCAAATAATATACACACGGGTGCTCGCAGACTCCGCCTATATACACACGGGTGCTCGCAGACTCCGCCTATATACACACGGGTGCTCGCAGACTCCGCCTATATACACACGGGTGCTCGCAGACTCCGCCTATATACACACGGGTGCTCGCAGACTCCGCCTATATACACACGGGTGCTCGCAGACTCCGCCTATATACACACGGGTGCTCGCAGACTCCGCCTATATACACACGGGTGCTCGCAGACTCCGCCTATATACTCACGGGTGCTCGCAGACTCCGCCTATATACACACGGGTGCTCGCAGACTCCGCCTATATACACACGGCGCTCGTTAAGTGAATGAGAATCAGGTGCAGGTGATCATGTGATGATGATGATGATGATGATGATGATGATGCTGTGGTGCAGTGGCTGCTGGGAACTGTAGTCCAGAATCCCTTCACAGAATCTCCATGTCTATTCTGAATAATCGATTCGTATTCAGTTGCACCTGTACGCTATATTTAAGTCCTTTTGTTTACTCAAGCAGTGCAGATTATTCGCTTGATTATTTCATAAAGAGAACTTCGCAGCCCTCACGCTCCGGTGGCTGAGATCGAGCATCGAAGCAGAGGCGATAAAGAGGCGATAAAGTACACACAGCAGAGGACCACTTGACCCTCTAAAGTCCCCGTAGTGCTGACACAGTGAAGTGTGTGTCAGGAAGTGACAGCTTCAGACAGATAATCGAACGCGTGGTTTAACCATTCTGGAAAAACCTATAATCCTGCCCCTCATCATTTACTGATATGAAGGAAAAAAGAAACGACAAACGTCAGGAGGAGTGTGTGTGTGTGTGTGTGTGTGTGTGTGTGTGTGTGTGTATGAACACAGTCCAGTAACTAAAAAATACAACAGAATTTGGCGTATGACGTTAAGCGTCTACACGGCCGTGTGCCCATAGTAGTGGTGTTGATTAGTAAGGAATAAAACACTCTGTGTCACGCTGTAATTGGAAAATGATCCTGAACTGAACACAGCAGTGTTTATTCCAGTAATTTGTTCAACAATGACAGTTTTTTTTTCATCATCTCATAGTTTTTAATCCCATATAACTGTTACAAAGCAGTGACACTGGAGACTCCTTCCATAAATGTTAAATATACGCTCGCCACGTCAATCATCACCCATGTTTTTCTTTGTTAATTACTGCTACACTTAAACATCAATCGTTATTCAATTTTTTGTGAAGCGGCACGGGTATGTTTGGAAGAATATATTGTGAGGATATTGATATATAAACCGTGATAAACCTTTTGCAAATGATCACGATATGGAAATGTAATATCGGGGCATGCCTACTTATATATGTAATAAAGAATATATTTGATTATTGTGGCTGCCTAATGCACCGGGAGCCGTGATGTCTCTCTCTCTCTCTCTCTCTCTCTCTCTCTCACACACACACACACACAGACACAAACACATTTAGATCAAGATCAGGTCCAATTTTGAAGACAACACAGAGTCACACAGAGGCAGACGCAGAGTTTTCCATCTGCTAGGATAAAGAGGACGGGAGCTTGATTGATATCGAGGAAAAAAAAGTCGATTATGCACTCGAAGGCATCTCATTTGAAGACTGAGTTCACGGTGTGCGAGTCTGTGTTGGGGGCCAGACGACGGCCGTGCCAAGGGAGCTGATGAACGACCCGTGTAAACTGTTCCCGAACGCCGAGGATCTCCAGCGTGGAGCTGGAACGACGTTTCCTTTCTTTCCTTCGCCAGTTTTCAGCTCTCTGCTGATGCCAGAGGAAGATTATGGCTGTCGAGTGAAATTACACCGCCGTCGACAGGAAGCCATTAAACGCCACGCGCCATCTGTAGCCACAAATATTTGCAGTTTGTAGGGGTGATACTGAATTCTGTACCATGTGCTGGACACTAATTAGGCAGGACACCAACCCGGGATAATGTTCGGCGCTGTTTCCTGATTAGTTCATGTGGTAACATACGCGCGATGCTACAGCGGCTAATTGCGTAACTCACAACGCACACGAGAGACGAGCTGTAGTGGCCATATGGTCCTGACAATCTCCCCTGACAATGTAAATGTGGAAGAATTGCCACAAGCGACTTGTAATAACTTTTTTAAAGCGTTAGAATAAGAGAGTGATAGCACCGGCAGCTTTGCGCACAATAAAACTGCATAATTAAACAAATACCTGAAGATGGAAGAGTACACTACCGACTGTAAAGATTTCTTTTGATATACTGGCAGGTCGACGTATATGTGACGTGAAGTAGGCTAGGTTTCAAGTTTCTTAAAGCATGACATGCTAGCATGTTTGTGTATGTTAAGGGCGTTTTCACACTTGGACCGAGTCTTCTGAGCTTGTTTTATGGGCGGGGCTTAGAATCGCAGGTTTGCTTTCACGTTAAAGGATTCCGTCCGATCCATGAATCGATGGCATGTCACGTTTGCGCACACAGATCTGCATAACGCTAGGTGTTCATCCATTTTCTTGTTATTTTTCCTTTGGTACTAACACTCAAACAGTGATATATATATATATATAGGAATAGATGCAAATGAGGAGCCGTTGTCATGGTCACCAACTCCAGGCTGTTCCTGGAGATCTTCCTGAAGACTTTATCTCCAACCATAATGGCGCCCACCTGACCATCTAAACACCGCCTTAAGAAGTTCTTGATCTGCTAAAACAGGTCTGTTAGATGTTGGCTGAAGATGAAACCTGCAGGACGGAAGAGGGCTGGTCAGCACTGATCTCCACGATGCTCTCAGCACTCGCACCATGAAGATGAACGAATTACAGAACTCCAGTCCTGTGATGTCTGGCTTTCCCAACCATCTGGAGACTCGAAACAAGGACGTAACCTGACAAGTTGACAGTCCTGAGAGCAGACAGCTTCCACACTTGATGAGGACTACAACACTTTTGGACTGCGACCAGCATTTTCCAGACCAAGGATCAGTTTTCTGGACTGCGTCTGGGCTCGAAAACAGCTTTCACACTTCACCATCTCAGCACAAAAAGTCTGTAAAACTAATGCAAGTGTGAAAACATCCCCAGAGAAAGTGTACCAGATGTCAACTTCAGTATACTTACAGTTTACTTTAAATATAGTAGCCTGTCTAAGTATACTTGAGAAGTGCTCTAGATATGGAATATACTTACAGTTTACTTTTAATATGTTAGTGCCCCCTCTACTCATTAGAATCCCATTAGGGGTCCAGGCGCGGAAGATGTAACAGCTCTATTGTGATTCTTTGTATTCTTCTTCTACTTCTACTTGGGCATCACCATAGCCCATTTACAAACTTTAGCACATTTATTTGGCATTGTTCCAAAAGTCTTCTTACTAGTTTTGGGACATAGTGCCACCAACAGGCTAAAGTTGGATCATTGTTTCTCACCATTACACATATTTCACTATTTCACATTTCCAAACATTCTTTAGATCATGCCAAGTCCAATAATTACCACTTTCAAGGGTTTCAAGTTTGGCCATACTGGAATGATTTCACTATGGTTCCTACAAATTCGGTCCAAACATAATCTTAAACTTCAACTGGACAATCTTGAGACAGAGAATTTTTATTTTGTCATTCCTTAACGTTTTTATTTATTTATTTATTTATTTATTTATTTTAATGTATAATGGACTAATGAAATTGACACCAAACAGCCTGAATTTCACCAAACATGGTAGGTGCACTTACAGTAAGACCACACCCTGAAGATGCTATGATTAAAAAAAACAACAACAAAAAAAAAAAAAACAACTACCAAATGCTCATGAAAACGTCCCTCACAAGATTAAAAAGATTAATCACATGAACTATGTCTGCATCATGGAACCAAATGAAAAGGACCAAGTCATTATTTGCACATCACACAGTGCTTGGACCCCTTAATTGCTCCTTGTCCGTATATTTCACTGAACGAGACCATCCTAATGTCAAAACAAAACTTTTTAATTCTTTTTCATTTTTAAGTTTCCCATATTTGAGCAGTGGTCTACAGCAGTTTGGGTTATTCTGGAGTAACCACGCCAGAGTAATATTGTTAGCGCGTAACACTCGATGCTGAGCTGGAATTCAGGGAAGCGGGCGTTTTAAAATAGTTAATATTACGTTAGCAAATTGAATAATCGTGGATTATGACAAGCCGGCAGTTACACCTTTCCTCTCCGAGCTGCTCCTTGTAATTCCTCAGTGGAAATAATTATTCTATTACATTATATCAGATTCAGGTTATATTATTTCCTGACTCTGTTAGAGTGGAAGCTCTGACATATTTAAAGATAATTATCTTTGCAGTCAGTCCATCTTGTGTTACGGGTCATAGTGCTCTGGATTTGAATCAGATTTCATTTTCAACTACCTGCCAGTGATGTGTAGCTGTACCGCATCCTTGACATTTAACATACGATGTGACGCTGGGTGTCACAGCTCACACATGAGGCGGACATTTTGCAAAAAAACGAAACCTCCATCCTGGAGAGCAAAGCAGAAGGTGTGATATTATCCCGATCGGACATAAAACAGGAATTCTCATCATACTGTAGCTGGGCGATGGATACGAGCTCCATCTGAGTCCTGTTTAAGTGCTTTCTGTTCTCTCCATTACACAGGTACCTGGTTAATGAAGCTTAAACTGGGAACGCTTGCAGAAGAATGCATTAGCTCGCACACAAACCTGCCCAGGACTCAAAAAAGATATATTTTTTTGATGTTTACAAGGACAAACATTAGACTTCCTGATTATTTCTGCGGCTTCTTTATAGCCCTAGCGCTAGACCTCATGTTCCTCACTGAGAAGAACTCATTTATTTGAACAAATCCTCACAAATCTCAGCGTGGCTTTTTTGACGGCTTTCAGCTGAGAAGATGTTCCGTCGTGCAGACTGTAACGTGATAGACAAATGAACAAATGTGCATGAGTCAGAGCTCCATCTGATGGCTCACTGGGGTGCAGATATAACGGAGACATGAGAGACAAAGCAGATGGGACATGAGAAATGAATGATGCGACTGAGGTACGCGCTGAAGGACGTCTCTGAAACTGGGTTTCAGGACAAACTGCCGAACAATAAGAATTATAACAGCACGGAGCTGTTGGATAATAGTACGTATACTACATGACACAGGTTATATTAATGCGCTCATTCTGATACCTTATTGTTTTTATAGTAACAGCCTAATCTCAGGGACTTGTACAGTGGATGCTCCAGTTTTCTCTAAGGAGACTTTTATTTGACGTTTTTTTGTTATGGAAGGAGTCTCCAGTGTCAGCACTTTGTAACAGTCAGAAGTAAAGAGGTTTACATTATTATTATTATTATTATTATTATTATTATTATTGTTATTATTATTTGTGGTTTCTGAGTAGCATGACAAGCTGTGTTTTTTGTCATTTCACAACATTTACCAAGAAACATCATTGTGAAAGACCGGGCAAAACAATTACGTGTGATTGTAATTTCACCGAGTCAAGTAGTTTTCCTCAAAATAAAGCACAAAAAACTAATTGCACATGAACTCTTCCACACTCTTCCAGCATCAGATTTTCATTGCCCTGTGATAGCTCACTGACCAGAGAAGACCAAAAACTAGGGACGGCCTTGGCTAGGGGAGACCCTACAGTAGTACTGGGGGCTAACTGCCCTAACAACCTCATGTCCCCTGATACATCCTTCCAGAGCCATTCAGGACCATTCCTTCTTAGTCTGCTTGGCTTTTATGATCATTCTTAGATCAGGTCTATTAACAGGCTGTGATTCTGGCCGCCCAATTCCCCTGGCTCTCCATGGGGGAAGGCAGGAACCATACTCACCTTCTGTGCTTCCTTTGCATTAGCCTGCTATGAGCCAATTCCTCTTACCCGGGCCACTCTAGATTTAGTTTTTCAACTGCCCTAGTAATCACTTCAAGCAGCTCTTTATATGCTTGAGAGCTGCTCTCTGTTTTTGGTGCAATGGCACCCCCTTCTGGCTCCTTGGATTCAGAGAGGGTGTTTTGGCTTTCCATAACGGAAGGAGGAGTCACCACGCAAGCTCCAAAATCCGGTGGAGAACCACACCCGGAGGACAGAGCAAGAGATAGAGCAGCACTCGTATCTGGCTCCTCTTCCAGATCCATATGAGATTCCCAGGACCTGAGTCCCAGATCCACGAGGCTCTGAAACCCAACTCCCTTTGGCCGAGAAGAGAGCGAGCCACGAGCGGAGCTGCCTCACACTGCACACAGTTAGACGTCTTGAGGGCCGCCCTGGTGTGCTCCAACCCTAGACACCTCACACAGAAAGTGTTACACAAATGACCGACATGCAGTCTCGCTGAAGATAATACGGTTGACGGCGTGGTTCACAGGTGCCGTTTTATATCACGCGACGTTCTTAATTGCCACGTCACCTGATCACAGCAGACCTATAACTAGGCATGATGTTTCACAAGCTTCAGATGCCAGTCACGCGCGAGGACACTTCCCACAGCGTGAAGCTCACGCAACGCTGAGTTCCCTTTGAAAGGGAACAGACAATCTTGACGTCTGACACCGAATCAACTTTTGTTTTGTTTTTATTTCTTTATTTCCTCTGCTACAACTGAAACTTTCTTCTCATTGATTTTACTCTTCCCTCCGCACTTGGCAGCTGCGCTTTCAAAAATGTTTTTCTTTCATTTCCTTTGAATGATGAGTCTCTGTTGTGGAGACTCAAAAAAATAACTGTCTGCAGAACTGAGGTTGAGTGTGGAGAACTCGGTGAAGGAGACGTCGGTAGGCAGCGTAGCGCAGGGTGCAGTCCTGATCTGCGTCTTTACTCAACCTTTCAACTTTTTCTACAGTTTTGTTGTGTGTTGTTCCATTGAAAAATGGATTTGATTGATTTTTTTCGGGAATAAGGATGCACCCGACTTGTTTTTAATGCATTTTAGCAGTAAACATTCAGACCTTTTTTTTTTTTTTTTTTTGCAATATTTTGGCAGCAATTACAGCGTTAGCTTAATGTGTAAGTCCACAATATTTCTGCTTCCTAAAGCTTAAATTTCTAAACATTGTGCATTTATTCGTTAAATTAGTCTCTTTTCTTTTCTTTATAAATAAAGAAATGCAAATCGTGACAGTTTACAAAATGACCATACCTACCGAAATCCTCTGATTTGTCCCTCTAAAAGTTCTATTTAATCTAGAACCCTAAACCAGCAATAAAACACTCCGTATCATGCACTCTGTTTATCGCTGTCACGCTACATCTTGACCAGTCGATTGTTTCCTGTCGTCCGTTCCCTTTTAATCCACCCGGGCAGGAACCTCATTTGTGACACAGTCAATTTATCTCAATTTGTTACAAATGAATTTTCAACAGGGTTCCATGGCCTGATGGCTCTAATTGCTGTACTCAGTCCCATTACAGAGCTAAAGCATGACACCGCCAGCGCCGCCACCATTAATCACACGGTAACACAGGATCCACTCGGTCTAAACAAACAACAAATGCTAGCACTCAAGCTGCTTTCATGAGCCACTCACAGCAACATCTGGTCCACTCATACTTCATGGCTGAACATCCAACAGAATCTGTACAGACGTCTGCGGAGTTTGGATTTGTAGCAATTAGTCTCGAACGCAACCGCTTGAAAATAACACAACGCATCGTTAGAACAATTAAAGAACGAACAGAAATAATTAGCAAGAACTACTCATTAATTTTATAAAGTCCATTGCTTTATCGCTTAAACGTTCTCTCAAATTATTCAGGAATTAAAAACGATTCATTCCTCGGCATTGATCTCTCCGTTATTCTTGAACAGATACTCCACAACGTTGGCTAAAATGACCATGACAGAGGTCCCACCATGATCTCACCAACTCATCTACTGACATCTCAGGACCATTGTGAAGGAAAAACCTAACATTTGTATCAACTTAAAAACTTGTCCCATTAGCTAACATTATAGTGTGTTTATAGTAATATAATTCTTAAAGAACCACTGAGGAACCATAGGCTACTGTATAGGTGGGTGCATTTGCAACCTCTTAGTAAAAGGGTTCTTCACAGGTTTCGGAATGTATTCCGTTCTAACCCTAACAAATCCTGAAGAATATATATATATATATATATATATATATATATATATATATATATATATATATATATATATATATATATATCTTTAAAAAAAAAAACAAAGGGCTGTTCAAAGGTTCTCCAATCGATTCCTGGTTCAACACGCGTCCCTCAGTCGGTTCCTGTCACAATGTCCTCAAGAAGAATCCTTACAGGTTCTAGGTTTGGACGTTTTTCTTAAGGGTGCATGTATCAGGTAATGTTAGAAAAGGGGCTCTTTAAATGTTCTTCAGTGGGTTCCTCTCAGGATGGCTTTAAGAAGAATTCTTAAAGGTTCAAGATTTGGCCTTTTTGTAAGGGTGTAGTTATCCAATAATCATAGAAAAGGGGTTCTTTAAGGGTACTTTAATGGGTTCCAGGGTTCCACAGTGTTCTCAGGAAGAATCCTTGTACATGGTTCCTCGATGAGTTTCTAGTAAAGTTAAGGATTCTGAGCCTCCTAAACATGACTTTATGTCCTAAAGGTTTGGAATCCTTTCTGGCAAGCAAAACCCCTGTTGTAGCATTCTGCATGGAACTTTTAAGGGTTCCTTCAGAAAGACTGCTTAGGAGACTTAAATGGTTTGCTGCAGTGACAGTGTAGATTAATGAGTAAGGCTCCTCTAAGGTTGTGGGTTTCACCAGAGAGCCAATTTTGGGGTCTTGACCAAAAATTTAAACCCTTTAACCACTCAGCTCTGGACCTGGATTCGATTCTCTCTCACGGGAAGTTTTACTTTGAATAAAAGCGTTTACAATATAGCTTGCTGCAATACACGGGGTCCATGAACCTTTTCTAAATAGTGCCCCCAGTGGCCTAGAACATTAAAAAGACCATAGATGAAAGTAATGTTCAGGCTAGAAATCCAATTACAGATTAGCGTAATGATGCAGCACACCAAATTTCAGCTCGGATTTCAGTGCTTGGACCCCTAGTATCTGTATCAAGTCACTAAAAAAAACGATGAATAATTGAGAAAGTTTGCTTCCCTTCTAACCTGTGTGGGTTTTCCTCCTGTGCCCGGGGCTCCCTTTCTGCAGAAGCCATTCAGTTCCTGCTGCGTTTTGGTGCTGTTTAAAAATGAATAACTTTCTTAGAAGAAAGATAAAAGAGCAGTGGATTCTGATAGGAGGGTTAGCACAGTATGCTGCATGCTAAACAATGCTAAACTTCAAGGTTCCTGATCTACAAAAAACAGACCACAAACCCTCATACTTTTACTCTTTTACTGACCGGATTCTGAGATCACGGAGACACTCCCGAGCAAGGCTTCTCCCACCAGGTCATCTCTTTAGATTTTATAGCCATAAAACTTGCACTTGTTTCCCAGTTATTAGCAAAACAAACAATACTGATGAACAAAAGGTGGAGGGATGGCATGCCACACCTACATCACCGTCTTGTTTTTTTCACCACCAGCATTTTTAAACACTTATATTTTGCATTGAAATAATAATAATAATTAAATAAAACTGTAAATATAATAATTTCATAAGTATCGGTACACCTCAATAAAAATGAGCAAAAATGATTTTATAAATCGAACACAATTTATGGAACTTCTTGGAAAACTTTTGATGCTTTTTATTGTGAACCTGAGGCCTGATTATCTGAGTTATTCAAAATATTTATAAATATTCTTCTTCTATATTTTTCTAAAATGTATATAAAAAAAAAATTAAAAAAAAAAAATTCAGCTTAGATGTGCCAAACATATTGCCATAAATGTTTTGGACACGAAAACAACAACAACAATTTCTTCTGAGCATTACATTTCATAAAAGTAAAAAAAGAAATAAATAATATTTTCTTAATTTTTATTTTTAGAGCAGATTTTAATAAAATTACTTTGTATAACATTTGTTTTGTAGCACCATTGTTTCACCAGGTTTGAGTAGCTGGGTGCCAATATTTCTGGAGTTAATCATATTAAATAAGTGATTTTGGCTTACTATCGGAGAAAGTAATTTGAATATTTTATACTGTGTGTGCTTGACTAAAAAAAAGATTTTAAAAAGATGAAAGTAATTATTTTGATAAATATACTGTAAAGATATATAAATATGATAAACAGTATAAAGAGATCAAATTTAAATGATATTCCTGTTTAATGGACCCTCGTGGACACTTGAATTTATTACGAGTTTAATGAAATTATGACTGTACTTCTGAACTTCTTAGCATTACTGTCTGTTCGCTTGTGCTAGTTGGTCTGATTTCTTCAGTCAAATTTTTAGCTTGTTCCTTGTTGTAGCATGTTAGAAGGTACAACAATTTATTTAGTCTAATTATAGTCCAATTTCCATAAAGGTCTAATTAGTGAGGGTTTTTTTTTACCCGTTCTATTAAACGCACTAATCATAATATTAGCAGCAGCTGTTATTGTATAGCAGTGTGTTAGAAGCTATAAACGTATTTTCGCTAATTGGTGTAGCATTTGCATAAAAGTGTAATTGCTTTATTTCATTTGTGTGTGTGTGTGTGTGTGTGTGTGTGTGTGTGTGTGTGTGAGAGAGAGAGAGAGAGAGAGAGAGAGAG